>NW_025953055.1:352738-585211 GCF_022478825.1 Daldinia caldariorum | reverse complement strand
AATAAAATAAAATAAAATAAAATAAAATAAAATAAAATAAAATAAAATAAAATAAAATAAAATAAAATAAAATAAAATAAAATAAAATAAAATAATAATTTAATAATTTAATAAATAAAGTATAAGCTTTATAAGTTATTTATTAATTAAAGTAATATTTTAATTTAATATTATTATAAAAATTAATAATAAAATATAATAAAAGAAAAAATTAAACTTATTAAAATCTTTAAGAATTAAAGGATTTAAAAGAAAAAAATATTATTATAAATTAATAATTAATGAAATTATTTTTAAAAATCAATAACTTTAAAATAATTATAAATTTAATTAAAAATTATTAAATATTTTTTATATATTTAATAATTTATTTTAAATTTATTAATTATTAATTTATGTTTTATATTTAATTAATATAAAAAAAACTTTAAGCTTTTTTAATAAATATTTAATTTATATTATTATTATTTATTTAAAAATTAAAATTTATTAATATTATATTTTAATAAATTTAAATGTAAATTTATTATATTAATTTATATATTATTTATTTTCAACTTTATATATATATTTATTAATAACTTTAAATAAATAAAAGTATTTTTTATATAATATTATAATATAAACATTTTTACCTTTAAAATTATCTTTATAATTATTTTTAAATACCCCTTTAACGCGTTAAGGTAGTAACTTAGGTTAGCAAGGTATACGTACCTCCATAGGTACCTAACTTTGGAGGTACAGGAAAAGGTACCTATTAAAAGCGGAGATTCAAGCTCAAACTAAAGGGATTGACGTGCATATGTAGCTCTCGACATGTTTCTCCCTGGAAGCTAGCTTAGGTACCTAGGTACCTAATCGGATCTTAGCAAAAATATTAACCACTACCCAATTAAAACTTCATTTTTTTTCTAGAATGGGCAAAATGGTGATCGCTAATTGTTACCTACAATATTCGCTAACCTATCTACAGTTAGGCAGTCCGGTTTGGAAAACCTCCGTCTGCTGGATATACAACGGTAAATAATCTTGCGTGGTGAAGTTCGCATCAATGTAGTAAGACACATGGCTAGAGCTATAGTTGGAGCCGAGGATAGCAAGAAGATCACTCTCGATACTAGATACACAACACAAGTCAGCAATGACGCCTCCGAATGAAAACCTTTCAACCTTTCATTCACTTTGCATATATTGAAAACTTACAAGTCAACAAACACAACGTCGACAACTTCTGCCGGCTGGCTATCGTTGAATCCGGCAACGGCTTGGAAGAAATCGGGAATTTCATAGTGTGGAATTTCGGAATGGGCAGTGTCGTCACCGTCGGTTCCAAAGTCGTCCTTTGTCGTATATCCCGCGGTTAAGTCGATGACCTGACGCCTTGAAATACGAGCGTGAGCCTGGGCGTAAGCGTGAGCCTGAGGCTCGAGCTTCTCTTCACGTCCAAGTTCCGTAAAGTGGACAGGGGGGAAGGGGTCGACACAAATGTCGCGTTCAATAGGAACGACGCCAACGTTGCGCTTCCGACTGGCCCCGGCATTGTTGAGCAATTCGGTCAAGTTTTTCGCGATGGCGTAAGGCACTCCTGCTATGTACAAGAAAATATCGCGAAATGGAGAGACGATGAATTGGTCGTCGTAAGTGAAAGGACCCTTATACATGTCGAACCGAACACTTCCCGTGTTGGCTATGATATATCGCGGTATATCTGTACGCGATTCGTTCACGACACTTACGGCTAACGCATCCGAGAGGAGAGGAAAGATGCTGCCACTGCCGTTGAAAGGCGCGCACGTCAGACAATAATCCTAATCAGATAAGTGTTATATCAGTCGACGTGCGCATAATATATAAATATATCCCTACGCGTGGGCGAAGCCACCGGTTTCAAGTCCGCACCCGGCGAGGACAATCAATTCAAGGGATTCGATGTAAAATGACAGAGATCAGTGTTGACGAACCTGAGGAACGCATCCGTACACGTCTGTAAGGTTAAGCTGCTTCCTGTCTTTCGTAATATCCGCCGTGACGGCCAGGCCGCTATGATAGTCGAAGCTTTTATTATGTCGCGTCGCAGCGTGGTACTCGAAAGTTCTGCGGTTCCAATCGAGATAGCGACGAGAGTATACGAATGGAGAAGTGGAATTCTTTATTGCTTTCCGAGTTGGATTAGGAACACCAATAGGACTGGGAAAGCTACCAGAATAGCCACTGTTTTTATTGTCGAACCCCGACATCGAGAGCCAACCGAGAGTTTCACAGTATCGGCCTAAGAGATTTATAAGATTCTCGTTCGTCGAGAATATGCGTTGGTTTCACCTACCCGACTCGAGCGCTGTGCTACTACCATCGAGAACAGCAAAATCTCGAATATGGCTATGGCCTCCTATATCACTGTTAACTACGTGGCCAATCTACCTCCCCTACCTCCGCTTGGATATGCTTGGATATAATACAAACCAATAAACTGGACAGGAGTGTCCGGGTGCACCGCACGAATCGCGTCCAAGACGATAGGGAAAGTGCTCGCCTTATCCGTCGGCCTGGCAGGGTTATGGCCTAGAACGACGAAGATGTCCACGGGCTCGGGATAATTGATGGCATCCAAAAACCATTTTTGCGTAACCATGGTCTTCGCAGGGATGACTTTAGAGACATTTGTGTTACTAGTAAAGTCAAATAACACGCCGAAAGCCATGATCCTAAGTCCATGCTTGGTTGTGAAGTATCGGTGCGTGTTGCCGATATACTGCCATTCCTTCGTCTGCCTGTTGAGTATTTGGACGTTTGATGTGAGATACTTCTCGCCCCAGTACGCCGATATCTCATCCAGAGCCTGGTAGGCGACTTCGGCCAGATACAATTCGTGGTTGCCAATAGCCAATAAGTCGTATTGGACCTTGTCGAAGACCTTTATCGAAACCTCGCCGTCCGGTGATGTAGCGTCGCTTAACCCGGCCCCATCGTGCAAATCCCCTGAGCATTCATTATATGAGCATAGCATAACTTTCAAGGCGTTAGGTTTAACTGACCAGTATCTACTAGAAGCAGATCCACGCCCATTTTACCGGCTTGGTGTTTGAAATGAGTCGAGAAGGAGACGAAGTCACCCCAATCAGCGCCATAATTAGCTTCCTTAAGGTGACCCTACCAAAAAAGAAGAAAGAAAAGTATTAGCCACTATTAAGGCAATCATGGGATCGGAATGGTGATTGTGCTTAGATCCTATAACTCTGTCGTATATATACCTCTAGCCATCCATGAGTGTCGGTCTTATGCCTCAAACATCAGCAATGCTGTCTTATAAAATTACCCGACGACGCAAAACACTCACAGTATGCAAAAAGTTCAGTTGACCCCACTGCAACCTCTCAAGTTAGTATATTTTATTTATCTTCTTATTCATAATTGTTTCTATAATAAACGTATAACTTGACCTCTAGAGCTCTCGTAGGTCCGTAGGTAGCATTAATAGCACCGGGCTGCATACGCTTCACGTGTCGGACGTGCTCGACGTGATCCACTGAACCCGAACAACCGGAGCATGCCGAAGCAATACGGGCTAGGTTTAGGGCTCCAAGTACAGTAGCCGAGTTGACGGGGCGCATCTTGACGGAGGTGAAACTATTAGAGGATGTCAAGTCTTTGTTGGCGGTTAAAACCAGACAGCCAAGCAAAACTTCGAGCCGCTCGGTTCTCAAAAGAAACGGGACAAGAGAATTTAAGTACAATTGGATGACGTTTGCCATGCATACGAAGATAAGGGCAATACAGGCATATACCTTGCACTAGGAGTGATAGAAATACGGCCTTCCTAATAGGGCAGGCGGCTAACTGATCATTGACTGCGCTTATATATACATAGTATGCCACTAATCAACCCCCCAGCTCCAACTCCAGCCCCCCCCTCTTTATTAATATTCACAGCTCAACGTTAAATACCTGCTTCGTCACCTCTTCTATATCAGGCCGGGGTGTTCCTGGGCGTGTCCTCTCGCCATCGGCGGGCTCCCCGATTCCCATCTGCCGAACAGCATCACTCGCGTGGAGCGTGCCCGCTATCCTGTGAGATCTCGCCCGGTAAGCGTTGCTAGGAGAGTCGTCCTCGAGGTAGAACTCCAGCCTTTCTGGTCTCTGGTCTAGCCGGAGTCTGCTATTGATATCACGCTCGAGGTTCCTTAGCACTTCGACGGCACGATGTCTGTTTACTGTACCGTGTGTGTAGAGCGATACGACCGTCCACGCTTCAGAGGCACTACTTCCGTAGTTCCCCGCGCCGATGCCGATGCCGTATGCGTAGAATGTTCGGTCTTCTCTACTGATATGCTCTTCTAAAAGATGATTGAGATCGTACATTGCTGGTAATATTTGTCGAAGAATTGACTGGTTCAAGTAAATGAGTTTTGTTTCGTTTTTGGAGATATACGGTTTATATATGTTTTGGTGGTTCGAACTAGAGTTTTGGTACGAGTTATATCAAGAGCAGAATGCTGTGAAGTTGAGAATGGTGGTGCATGTCACATCTCGGTTCCAGTAGCCGGTATAATTAAGCTGATTATAATATATGAATGGTTCACCCTTTGTTTGATTGCTAGGAATATGCCGAGTCAATGCTCCTAACGCTACTGAATACAAAGTTGTTGTTCGGACGATTTACGCTAGAGTGTTTGGCACAAAGAGACGGTTCGAGTTACAGAAAGGCCAACTTTGATTGTCCACCTGTATAGATTCAATGGTGAGTATAAACGCCTCGCAATATAGTTAAGCCTGGCGTATTATACTCCAACGTGAATAGCAGGTTAAGTGTTTGACGTAGACTGTGCTAAAGAGATGCTTTACTAAGGAGGTTTTCTGGGGGGTGAAGATGCGCAAAGTGTATAACTATTACAAACAGTTCAATGTCACTCTGAGAGCAGCCAGGGAGAAGATTGTTTGTAAAAAACGATTAAAGTATAATGAATTCATACGAACGCCTCATGAAAATAAGCCAGTAAAGGTGACAAACCCCAAGATTTATCCTAAAACCCCCCCACGATGTTATATAGCAAACCAATTAGTAACAGTAAATCATGACCCCCCCAAGCCTTACACCGTAAAGTCGCGAAAAATATTCGAGAATATAAACCCAAAGTTTCACTCCGTCGTTTGATATTTCATAAAATCATAAAAGGATGAAGTGGCCGGCTACAAAGATAAGTCCCGTGACGAGGGCGAACGCATTCGTGAATGAAGACGCGCCAGCGGATACAGCATAGGGAGGAGGAATAACGGTGCTGCCGTTGTTACCGGAGCCGGGGCAGCTGGGACCGGCGCAAGGGATGATAGGCTTGGGGTTGAAGCCTGGAGCAGGGCATCCGGGGCCAGAGCATGGAACAGGAACGGGGCCGGGGCCGAAGCTAGGGCACCCAGGACCGTGGCATGGGGGAGCACCAGGGTTACCAGGGCGAGGACATGCGGGACCAAAGCATGGCATGGAACCAAGGCCTTCTGGGCACCCGGGACCAGCACACGGGATTGGGACTGGCTTGGGACCGACGCCGGAGCATGGGCCGGGGACGACTGGCTTGGGATGGGCGGGAACCTTGGTTGGGTAAGCACCTGGGTTGCCCATAGGATAACCAGCTGGCGTAGCAGTGACAGTGGCAGTAACGCCGTTGCCGGTGATGCCGACTGTGGGATACCCGGTGGGCTGGATGCCGGGGCAGGTGATCTCAATGGCAGTAGCAGGGTGACAGACGGGGCAAGACACGGTGGTCACGACGAATCCCGGAGGGATGACAGAAGGGACGTAATCAGAAGGCTTCCCGGTGCAGGTCTCGGTGACGGTGTAAGTAGCCATCCACTGGCCTGTCTCACAGGCAGCGGGCAAGACAGTCTCGTAGACAGTCGTGTAATGAGTTTGGGTGACCGGCGAAAGCATGGTCTTCGTCACTGGAGTCAGGACGGGTGTCAATGCAGTCGAGGTGCAAGACAGGAACTTTGCGGTGTTGGTCGCGTTGAAGTAAGGCATCTTGTAGTAGTTGTTTGTTTGTTCTTGTTTAGATAAGACGAGTGAGTATGGAATAGTTAATGAGAGTTGAAATGAAAGTAGTAATGAGTGACTGTGGGTAAGTAATAAGGAGCGACTGTAATGAGTGAATGAACGAAGGAAGAACTGATGATGCTGTTGATGCTTCTACACCAAAAGGGATTCCGAGAGAGACCGAGGATCTTGTCATTTTTATATGCAAGATGGCCGTAACCAACATGACGGACTTACACGCGCATTGAGTAGACTGAATATTTTGCAAATAGAATCACAACAACGATTTGATTCTTGCTAAGATTAATTTACGCGGCAGAAGAATGGTTTAGGATTACAAGGCATTCCTCTCTAACTCGACTACTAGTCATCGAGTCACGGCTGATGAAAACTTAGCAGATGGGATACGGCAGCATTTGAGACATTCGGCTGAGACTTGCCATGCTCAGGCTCGCGCCCACGCTTGACCAGCTTTCATTTAAACCTCCCACACAAATCAGTCAACAATAACAGGAATTGAGGCGCTTCATTTCTGGGCCGGAGTGCAACAGTGTTTAATGCCTTTCAGCTCATGTTCAATTCAATGATGCTCGTCTACGTCGCGATTGGTATGTTCCCTCGTTTTTTCGACATCTCCCGCACACAGTCCGAGGACGTTCGGGAGACTTCCTAATAAGGAATTTAATCTCCAGAGTGATTCCCGATAATGAGAATGGCAACTCGTCACTGTGAGAAATTCGAAATGACGGTCGTGGCTACTCTGTGAATACTTTTTGATCTAAGGAAGAAAAAGAAGAAAAACGAAAGCAAATTTTCGGACGGCGAAAAATTTATTTATTCGAGTTCGGCCGGTGGGGCAATGGGGCTAGGTACTACCTAACCTAGGTAGGGTACGGTACCTCCTTACCTGCGCTTCCACTTTTAGTGGAATATTCTAGTCAACTAAACGTACTAATACACTACCTAGGTACAATACGGTTTACTTACCTAAGTGTATTCATTGTGGGGTCTTGTCTCGCGCGCCTCATCCTTCAACAATCAAATTACATTCACAATACCTTAGGTAGTTATTTACAATACATAATACATGTCAAAATGCCGGCAGACGATTACGTGACGGCCGCTGGAACTGGCGCACTCAAGCTAAAAGGTGGGAAAATTCAGAAGACGAAGAAAAAGAAGAAAACCAAGACTCCAAACCTCGAGCATTCCCTTACTCCAGGAGAAAGTTCCAACTCCAAGCTTAAGGATGTCGATGATCCTCGGGAACGCGACACCAAAGATGCGGAAGACGGTGATGGTGATGGTGACGTAGTCGAGCACAAAACTGAAGCCGAGCGTCGATACGAAGAAGCTAACAGAAAGAAAGTATGTCCTTATTCAACCCTAGTCACGAACCACAACTTGAAACCACAACTTGGAACTGACCTTAGTTTTCTTATCTAGATGTTAAAGATGCTCGAGGACCCAAAGGTAGCTTCCGAGTTTCGAAAGACCCATAAAGAGAGAGTTGAAGGCTTAAACACATACCTCTCCAAGTTGAGCGAACACCACGATATGCCTAAGATTGGCCCAGGATAAGCTACCTTCCTTGGAGCTCGTCTGACCTGAGAAATTACCGACCTAACCTAATAATAATAAACCCCCGTCGAGTCGAGTCTCACGTCTCATGATGATCATGATGATTATGATCATCATCAATCTGCCCAGTACCTAATTATTCACGGAATGGCTTTACGAAATGACTGCTACAATTATTGTATAGAATATCTTTTGTTGTTGTATACGAGTGGATTTTCAGGGGTCCTCAACTTTGACATTCTGTATACATAGTACCATAATACATGTAAATGGCTTGTCCCGAACGAAGATACATAAAATTCGTGAATTAATTAATTACTCCGCAGATAATCTCGTCATATTCGTTAATAAACTTGACAGACTTGACCCTGCGAGCTCTGAGCCGACCCTTTTTTCTATATACCCGAAGTGTTTTATCTTCCTTCACTCCCAGTTCTAAATGAATGTGGATGCCGTCAAGTTTCCGCGTATGCAAGTGCCGGCGCCGATGATTAAGAAAAAACGATTCGCTCTGATAATGCTGCTGCTACGTGCTAACGCTAAACTTCAAGACTGGAAAGAAAGACGATTCGAATTGTGAGAGCTTAGGCGAGGAGAGCTCCACCGACAACGACACCGATGATGACCTCCACTACTGGCCTTCTGGCAGGCAGCACAGCAGGGCCAGATTGCAGGCTTCCCTCGGCTTCTGAGGTCTGGCTTGCTTCTTCCGGTGCCCCCGGAGTCACCACCTCAACGGATGTGATCGTTGTCTACAGGGTTTGACTAGTTAGCCACGTTCTCTCCCCTTGCTAAGATAGCTATAAATCTGCTTGAAACCTAAGATGTAAAACTAGAGCATACGCTGCTGCCGCGTTGCCCGAGGTGTACCATAGGATGAAAACAGGAGGTAGAATGGGTAATGGAGTAGGGCTTACCTTAGCGCCTCCGGGAAGCGTTGATGTGAAAGTGGATGTCCTGTGCGCCCTTGTAGTGGTAGGGGCAGAAGTGGGTGTCGTCGGGGTTGTTGCTGTTGTCAGGGTCGTGCCTAGATAATGGTCAGTTTCATGCAACGTACGTTCAGAGAACATGTCTAGAGATTGGTATGCGTACCGGGAATGCTTGTCGTCTCAGCAGAAGACTCCGAAGTCGAAGTTGTTGTCGAGTCCCTGGTAGTGCTGGTGACTGTAGTAGTTACCGAATTAGACGTAGATGTCGGGGCATCCGAGGTTGACTCTGAAGTAGCGGCTGAAGTCGATTCTGTCGTCGATTCCGAGGTATGCGTGGTGGATTCTACAGAGGTGGAAGTCTCTTGAGTTGTGGTGCTATCACTCGTAGGGGCTGCAGAGCTAGAGCTAGAGCTAGAGCTAGAATCCGCGGTCGCAGAAGTTGCCGTCGTAGTGATTGTCTCGTTGCTAGACTGTCTCTTCGCCATCTGAACGATGGACGTCGCCAATTCCGGGTCATTCGCGTGAACCGCCTCCATGGCCGAGCGGTCTGAGTCGTAGACGCCATGCTTGTAGGTGCCAGGGAAGTAAGCATGGAGAAACTCGTGGATAGCACGGGGAGATGCCGAGTTCAATAGCCGGGAGAAAGTTGAGTCGTCACGGACTACAACGTGCTCTGTCTCGCTTCTGGCTGTCTCCTCGCCAGAAGGCGTTTGGTGTAGGACAGCACTGGCTAAGCCGGCGGTGACCAGGAGGCTGAGGAACAGAGTGAGGAAGTGGCGCGGTGAAGGCATCTTTTCCGTTAGACGATGTCGAATGCAGCGTTTTGTTTGAGTTGGTGTATAAGCTGCCTGTTCACCTAGGAAACCCTTTTCGGAGAGAGTAGAAGTCATATTGAAAAGGGACAATGTTTGTTGATTGGCACGCCCGTTTTTAAGGTAAGCCGACTGGATCAGTTTCCGTAAAGCGAGAGAGCTAATGCAGACTATTGCAGAAAGACGCTTGGACTTGGGCAGTGGGCAGTGGGCGGCAAGATTTCGGGGGCGACGACTAGAATTTGGTAGGGTACTATCGGTACAGATCCAGTAGCTCCACGGGTTTTATTGCATGCTTTGAGAGGCTTGATGCTTATGGCGTTATCGTGGTAGAGCCCCGTATTAGAGTTGCACAAAATAAGAAGAAGCAAAGCTCGCAGAAAGGTCGACGAGAATACACTATGAAAGAACCCAAGGTAAAGGAGACCGAAGCAGCAAAGTATTAGGAGGTAGTTAGTTGGTGTATAGGCTATTCCAAGTACATGACCTAAAACACGAGTTCGTATACACAGTACGCTGCTACCTATGATCCCCTGGATAGCGTGGGCTTTGACGTGTACCGATTTGCCGGATGCTGTGGAAACCAAGAAGGCAAAAACGGGGCCGTTATGATCTTGTTTTCACTCACTGGGAGATGTGTAAATATATACCTAATACCTAATACCATATCTGCATGTATACCTACATATATATAGGATGTATATATATATACATAGTAATATATATCTACCTACTAGGTAGGTATACATAGTAAGACATCATGGCTGATAGCTTGATCCTCAACGATCAGTGGGGTCACACTGTAGCAAAATTCAACCTGACACACTGTATTGTACGATGTAAGGAGGCTTAGTTGAAATTCCCGTACTGTGATCATGGTGACGTAGCTTCTGTTGAGAATACGAGGTTTCTACTGTTTCGTCTAACACCCCACTCTAGGTACTAAAATGTAAGCTCCTCTCTCTCTCTCCTGTTACTCCTGTCATGGGTGGTGAGCTACACCCGTGTAATGGCACCGTCTATTCTGAATCAGGGAAGATCCAGGCGACAAGAAGTAGAATTGCTGTTTCAGAACAAAGAGAGCGAATGAAATTTTGCCTGCTTACATGTAAGTCGCCATGTCGCTGCGAGGTACATGTACCGTGTAGAATGGCAGATTGTGACATTGGGAGTTAATCTGCTATATATAGCACCCTGGCACGATACGCCCCCCCGGATCCTGGCCAACCCAACCGCGAGAATAAACTCAGGAACTTGGTAACTTTGACGATATGGATGTTGATTTATCGGCTTAGCCCTTCTTTTCATGAATCTGATTCGTCCGGCTTGTCTTTTCCAATGCGATATTTGGATAAAATGTCTCAGTCCAAATCTCGTCATGTCTTATCTTTAATGCATACCTAACATACTATGTAGCATTAGCCGCCACTCTGCCAAGTCAACCCCTGCGGCCCTGCGGATTTGGTAGATCAGCGGCTACAGGGCTGAAAACTTGGCACGGTTTGCCGCTCGTAGTAGTAGGGGTTGGCTGGTTGGATGGTGATATATGTTATATATGACCTTGACTATAATAAAAAGTGGCAGCTACCATGAGTATAAAAGATATATATATAATCGATTAACTCGCGATCAAAACTACAAACAACCTTTTTACATAAGTAGTTATAATTATCCTATGCGACAAATGTACTTTGTCAAGATCTGGTAGAAAGAGCTGTTGTTTGCATTTACCAATAATGTCGTTAGGCGGGATTATTTGATGTATTTGGGTTTCACCAGCCACATAACATCACGTGTAAACGCACGACCTGGGCAAGTACATAGCACCTAAGTAACTCGGTTTAGGTAACTCCCAAAGGTTGTCAGGATTAGGTAAAATTTCAAAGATCTTTAAAAGTTGTTTTTTTTTTTAAGTACGTAACACCGACCCCTAATCGTACATTTTCACAACTTTATCCCCACGATACGATCATTGTTCTTGCTTAGCTGGGACTGAATGAATCACCTCCACGTTGCGCGCCTAAGGTGTGCCTGTCAACTAATTGGGTCTCGATAATGCCTGAGCACCTCGACCCGCCTTCACAAGATGCTTTGAGACTTCTCTCACGATCTCCACATCCCTACTATCGCCAACACTCCGAGCTACTTGAGCCATCCGACCGCTTGACCTATGCAACCTCAAAAGGAGACGCAAAATCCGTCCCGCCCGGCGTTGAGAGAGAGGTTACACCGAGTAGCGATAGTGGCACCGAGGCTGACGATGAACACTTCCTCAAAGGCTTGCCGGCGCCTAAAAGGTTTCGGAAGGGATTACGAGGACGCAATGAAGCCCTATCGGGTAGCTCGACCCCGATACCCTCGCCTGCCGTCCTTGAGGAAGAAGGAAGACAAATGTCCTATAATATGAAGAAAGATGACATAATTGGCAAAAGACTCAAAAGTCCCGCCGACAAGGCGCGGAGGAGGAAGGAGATTGTACGGCGCTCTATCGAATTGCTACTCATCGGATTCCTAGGTGTTGTGGTTTGCACAAATACTCACGTCCAATCCGTACTTCACAGATGGGATCGAGGTGTGCCTTACCCCCATTCCCTTCTATGCAGCTGGCTTGCTTGTTAGAAAGATGCTAATATAAATCTAGAACTATATGTCTGGATAGGGGTATCACTCGTTCTGGTGTTACTTTATCCCTTGCGACTCGTGGTATGGGCTTATTGGTATCGGACGCCCTCAAGGAAAATCCCGATATCTATACCACCATCTTTCGACCCTGCACCGTTATTATACCCGTCAGCTATCACCATCTTCGTCTCATTACTTCTTGCCGCTGATCATGAGGCTATAATGCTGCCTAGCATTATCCTTGCTATATGCTCTTTACCACCGGCCGCCCTTCCCACCTTGTCCAGTGCCGGTCCAGGGTGCGACTCTCTGCACTGGGTGCTCTCATGCGCACCCCTACTCTTAAAGCGGGCTTCTTGGGGACTGCATGGCGCCCAGACGAATGCCGGAGAAATCGAGGTTTCGTTGGCATCTATCTCATTCGAAACTGCGACTTTATTGTATCCATTACATCAAAATCTCTGCTCGGTCTTACTTACCCTAACTACGACTAGTCTTCTGACAGCTGAACTACAATTGTTATCGATCTCGCTCATCGATCTTTTATTCCTCGCATCTTCACCACAGGCCGTGATCCTAAAGTCACTACTCTGGGTAGGAGGCCTTGATATTCTTGTTCTGTGTGGTCAAACCATCAGATGGGGGATCTCTTTGGCTCGTGTACCAAAGTGGCGTTTTAAAAGGACCCCTAACTCCTCTAAACCAGCGCCTTCTTTCTTTTCAAGCATCATGCCGTGGAGGAGAGTAAGACACGATTTGTTTCATGCCCCAGTAGATAGCTCTTCCTGCAGTTCCTGCGAAGCATTTGACGGCCCGGAAGACAGCGACGACCCAGTATCTACTGCAATTAGAGGATCTAGTCGCGCCAAAACCATGCTTGATGGCGTTGGTTCTGCGGGGGTCGAGGAAAATTTACCCCCTACTATCAACATGGGTCAGAAGTTCCTGCCCAATTCTGTAGAAGTGAAGTCTGGATCGACGCCGCTTCGTAGACACACCCTAACTGGCGTAGACAATCTACCGCGCAAATCTCATACACATACGCCGTCCGGTCGTAGGAAGCTCAATGCCTCTCGCTCCGTCCGTGCTTTCTTCTTGCTCACGCAGAAACAGGCTACAACGCGAAAGTGGATTTATGCTGCATATGTGTATATATGCATTATAGGTGCTATATTTCTTCCTCTTCCATTTGTCGGTGTCAAATCTGTCATTTCAGACGACGCACTTCGCGGTCACGAGCCTGTGGGATGGGCTTTGGGCTATTTGTTCGGAGATCTACCTCAATTTAGGTGGGAAGTTGTCAGCCGGAATTTAGAGCGATGGGTATGCCTTCCCCCAAGGCCATCTGGCGAACTTGAGCACCCCGTTTCGTTGGGTTGGATCAACGATCTCCGTCAGCTATATTTTGGCCAAGCCAATACACGCCTCTTATTAAGCGCGTATTTTATAAGTGTCATTGCAATTGGATTGATAGTGGTATTTCGGCTATCACCTATATATGAGGTAGATACACGGCGGAAGGTTTTCCATTTCATGATGGTTGCTATGTTCCTGCCGGCTACTTACACAGATCCAACGTTTGCAGCTCTGGCACTGTCTGTCGTCCTCGCTCTTTTCCTCCTGCTCGACCTCCTTCGCGCGAGCCAACTTCCGCCACTCTCGAAACCGCTAGCTTCTTTCCTAGCTCCGTACGTCGACGGGCGAGATCTTAGAGGCCCAGTTGTTATCTCGCACATATTCCTTCTTATCGGTTGTGCAATTCCACTGTGGCTCTCGCTAGGTTCACTCCCGCGGGACGGGGTTGGATGCCTGGACGGCTGGGAGGTGCCCACGAGAGAGGTCAGTATGGTATCGGGTGTCGTGTGCGTAGGGTTAGGCGATGCAGCCGCTTCTCTGATCGGACGACGTTATGGGCAGCGAAAATGGCTGTGGGGTGGTGGTAAGAGTCTTGAGGGAAGCGTTGCCTTTGCCTTTGCCGTCTTCGCGGGACTCGCAGCAGCCCGTTTGTGGCTACGCATCGGTGAATGGCCTCAGGCGAATGGCAACCTGGACACGTGGAGTGTCGCAGCCCAGAAGATGGGTATATGCGCCGCCACGGCTAGTCTCACAGAGGCTGTCCTAACTGGTGGTAACGATAACGTGGTGGTGCCTGTGGTCCTGTGGACATGTGTAAAAGGTTTTGGCATTTAGGTTGCCAGTGGTGGTGAAGGGTAGACGATAAGGGATGAGATGAATGAATGAATGAGAGTTCGGCGTCCGGTCTGAAAAATTCGGCATTTACGAGGCCTCCCAAAATGGGGTTAGAAGGTAACAATCGGCAGGCCTGACTTATAGACCAGATACACCCGCCAGGCTTTGGCTGGCGTTTATTAATGCTGTGACGTAGATATATCGTTGCATAATGAATTAAGAAAAGGCGGAATGAGCTAAGAGCAACCACCGTGATACCTATCGGTTGACAGTGAATGAATTAATTAAGCTATACGGTTTATTGTGGATTAAACGGCATATCCGGGTTCTTTGTGCGCTAGATACCGGTGTTCTAATTACCCCGTGCTCCTTAAGCTGAACCCGGATTCATTCCATAGGCAGTAGTAGGTACTACGTGTGGCCGTGTGCCTACCTACCTAATGTATCTTGTAGCGGACATACGGTGCAATATACTGTGTCATGTACACCTACGTAGTCCAGTCCTAGGCTACGGTATTCATGTGCCAAGAGGGGGTTCAAGAATGGAATATTCCGGAAGATAATATTAGATAGGTGGTGTACAAATCAAATACCAACACAGCTAAAACTTTACATAAAGCTGCTTTATCTCATGCGAGTTGGAAGGCGCAAATTGAAATGATAAAATAAGAATTCATCAGCCTTAATTCTTCGAATAACGATTTTAGAAACCGTCGATCAATAATATTTCACGTCTCTGCGTTTTCGGCGAATTCTAATAAGATTACCTACTATGATAGCACTGCTTACAGCCTACTGCCGCCTTAGCACATGCACCTCACGCTTTAAAGGAAACTTACCTAAAACGTAAACCGTAGGTACCTAAGGTAATTACATAATTCTAGGTTTACATAAGTAATTTACGTACGCTACTAGGTAGGTACTACACTATAGTACACTATAGTACATTATGTACCTAACATTTACGTTTACGTTACGTACTTACAAATCTACCGTGTTCAAGTTGTTCAATTGAGGAAACTTTACTTATTTTTCATCCCACCTAACATCTTAATCTTAACGTATAACTACCTATCATACCTCATACATACGTCTTATACCTGACGTAGCTTCTAAAGAAGGCCAAGCCTTTCTCATTGCTTACCTAGGTACCTAGCTCTAATTCCTTTTCAGATCTATAGCCACATACACACACCTCCCCTAATAATTACAAGGCGTTAGGCAACCTCTCTCATTCGTGTCGCAATTCCTCCACTCTTTGGCCGCAATCGATAAAGAAAGATATTCTTTATTAATCCCCGTACGAAATAACTCCCACATATTCGTACTACACTACCTACACCATTCTCGGCTTCATTCAAGAACCCCACTAGATTTTATCATCAAGAGTCGATGATAGGCGAGCCAACCAAGTCTCACTTGTAGACTTGGGGGGGCGTGCAGGATTAAAGATACGGGAAAGGTACGGGATTGAGAAGACGTCTGTAGCCATGGCATCAAGCTCGTCGGGAAAGCCACCCAGGGTGCTTGCTTGTGTGAGTTGTTTTGTACCACCGAGCCGCTCAATGGTCGCCATCCTTACTCGGTATTTACGTAGGTCCTATGTCAAAATAGAAAGATCAAATGTGACCGCAGAACTCCATGTTCCAACTGCATTAAGGTAAGTTTCGGACGGGGGGGGAAGCCTATGATTCCCTAAAGCTCGAAAGGTCCTGACAGATTGTACCCAGGCCAACGTTGCCTGTACTCCAAGTACTCCCGCCCCTGCACGCAAGAGGCGGAGGCCGAATCAAGACTTGCAGCAGAGGCTCGCCCGGTGCGAAGAGTTGCTGTCCGAGTATGCTACTGCCAAACCGCCCGCTCCTTCATCCGTCGGGTCTCCGAGCCAAGATGATTCTTGGAAACCACTCGGGAAACTGATTGTCGACGATGGCGGCGTCAAATTCATAGATAGTTTCTTATGGGCTACTATCCATAGCGAGGTGAGATCATCCTCTCCCCCCACACCCCTTGTCCCTTTTGTTGCTAGTTCTCCCTATGTCTCCCTGTCTGTCTCTACCTTTGTTTCTACCTTTGTCTTTCTTTCTTTTTTTTTCTCTTCTTAAGGATCCCTGGCTTAACTCCTCTTAATACCACTAGCTCTCGGCGATGCGCGAGATACTCGAGGATGAAGAAACAGTAGACGATCCATGTACTCCTGCCGATTCGCAGACTTCCGATCTCGACGCAGGTCTTATATTATCAGATACTTCTAACACTGATTTAGAAGAGCTACATCCTCAACCAGCTCACGTATTCCGCTTATGGCAGATTTTCATCGAAAGGGTCAACCCATTAACCAAGGTGATCCATGTCCCTACAGTCCAGCCTCTACTTGTCGAAGCGGCAGCAAGTAGAGCAAAGATACCTAAGAATGCCGAGGCTCTATTGTTTTCTATATATCTAATGGCTACCGTGGCTCTAACCGAGGATGAATGTCTAGAAAGATTTGGGTGTACTAAGGACGTCGTTTATACTCGCTTTTCCAAGGGTTGCCGTTCGGCCTTAATGCGTATCGGTATTCTCAGAAACTATGACCTTGTTGTCCTACAGGCCTTAGTGTTGTACTTGGTATACACATGTGCCACCTTCCCTTCAGTTATGCCATGGCTAACAGTACCTCGCCAGTTCTCCCTGCCCGGCCATTACGACCGTCATGCGGCATGGATTTTAAACGGTGTCACGGTAAGGATTGCGCAGAAGATGGGCCTCCATAGGGACGGAGAATTCCTCGGACTCTCGCCGTTCGAGACTGAGATGCGACGACGCATATGGTGGCAAATTATCTTACTTGATGCTATGTACGCGTTGATGTCTGGTTTGGGCCATTCTCTTCTACCGCGCTCCTGGGATACGAAACCGCCTCTAAACTTGAACGACTCGGACCTTTACCCTACCATGACCACTATTCAGCCCAAGGATAGCCCTACAGACATGATATTTCGCCTCATATGTTGCGAGCTAAGTGCAACCATGGTTGACACCCCTGATATTCATACGGTTATTATGCAAAATGAGATGGGCGTGGACAATCCTGAACCTGAAAAGATCGAAAGGGCAACTAGACGCATCGATGAGCTAGATAAGAATTTGATGGAAATCCTAACCAAGTATAGCGATCCCTCGATGGGACCTGTGCATGTGTTAGCAGCCGAGACGGGGCAGATAATGATCGCCAAGCTACGAGAACTCGTCTGCCCGATTAGGAGTCAACCGGAATGGGGCACGGAAATCTTAACACCTCAAGACAACTTATTCAAGCTATCTCTCACAGCGGGCGAGCAAAATTTAAGGATGTACCAAATACCTCAGACGAGAGGCTTTTTTCTCTGGTTTAGTAAGTAGCGATGGATTCTTATGGATGATTATATATACTTTGCTAATACCTATAAGTGATGTCCCATTTTCAAATAGAAGTTTTCATATATATGGTCGGGCAGCTTAGCACTCGCACATCTGGACAATTGGTCGAAAGAGCATGGCGCGTGGTCGAATTGATTTACCAATACCATACAGAATTATTCGATCTCTCGATAAAAGCGCACATGGCGTCCGCTATCTTCACAATCCGTGCTTGGAATGTGCGAGAAAAGGTGCTACGGGATACCGCGTGCTCTCCTCTGGAGACGCCGGACTATATAGCCAGGCTGCTGAGTATCCTTCCACCCGAGGAAGCTAGGCATACGCGCACTAGCGAGGCACCCAGCGCGACGGACTTAAGCGTGAGCCATGCCACACCTGCACAGCCTAGCACAGAGCTTCCGTGGGATCAAATGCTCGGGTTCGTCGATGCCAATTCCATTGATTGGAGCGATATATTTGCAGCTTCGGCGGCACCACAACCGCAACCAAATTACGGCGCCTATTCAACGGTTTTCGGTGGAAACTCGATCAACTGGATGTAGAAATTCCCATCAAATCCATTAGAGGACCCGGATATCATGGCTTACATATCGGCATTCGATTTCTCGTATATTTATTCCAATCATGACAGGATACTCGCTTTAGTGATATAAGGCTTTATCGGAATATAGAACTGGACGAACTTACCGCTATTACGTACCTGACAAATTGGGTGGCATACGCCGGGCGCGTTGACTCTGTCGGATACTGGCGAGTGGATTATAGGATAACTCGGGGATTGTTCCTGACGTCTGTCTGGCTAGCTCAATGGGATATGGCGTTATATTACTATGTAATACTACTCACGATTATAATAGACAAATCCAATCAAGAATAAATGCTAGTAGGGAAAACCATACGCTCAGTTCGACGTGGAATGCGGTATGACAATGACACAACATATGACAACATAAGGTAACTCGTAACCCGTTTGCTCGAGCCCCTTCTAGAAGAATCTTTACAAGACTGGTACTGACATTGCAATGGAAGCCTCAGTTCAAACTGAACCACCTCGTTAACGCATTCCACTATTGACCGACGATACTATGTATATTCTTTAAAACCTATTGTGTTCGAACAAGTGCTCTTTCGAACAGTAGTCGAAAGCTAGGAACAAAGCCTTCTTTTTCGGTACGAGACAATCCATTATAAATATTTTCTACCGCAACGCTTTGCAAGCCGTTTCTATTTTCCTTTTTGCTCGATCCTCGTTTGTATTACCACCGGCTGCCCAAGTTTAGCTCTCTGAGTTGACCTCATAGCGAAAGCAACTCATATCAGGAATACCATCATTAATGAATTTCTAATCATAGCTAACACCCCCCCCTCCCCCTCGTCATGGCTTTAAAAGGCACGCCCCCTCTCCCCAGGATCAACAACAGCAACTGGACCCCCATGTACGTCTTCCTCGGCCTCATCCCCGTAACATTCATCCTCCTCGCCCTCTATTCCATGTGGCGCGATGCGCGCACCCTCGCCCTCGACATCGAGATGGCCGCCCTGCCCTCGCAGCGCGAAGCCGTCGCGGCCTCCGAGCGGCCGGGGGTTCCCTCCCGCCGGGTATCGGCGACCCGTAGGCTCCGGGTGGTGATCACGGGGCCGATGTCGCCAGACGTAAAGCGGCGGGCTGACGACTTCGAAGACGTGTCACTTAAGAGCCAGCCTCTCTAGCACGAATATCATTAACCGTTCCTTTTCATGAGAGGTAATCATATCCGTAAACGCATTCACTCGTTCCCGTAAATCCTATAGGGTGTATGAAACTTCATTTTCCGAGCTTGGGAGGCAAGTTTGCAAGTAGAGGATTCTAGACTACCATATAGGAGAACATTAGGACATTAGAACATTGGAACATTATCGATTATCATTCAGTTTACTTCTCCCAAGAAGTCAGATAAGCCTAGCTAACAAAGACATCTTAGTTTCATATCACTCAGCAAGATCGGGCACAAGTTTCATGCATCTAGGCCGTAATGATTCGCAATAATTGGCCCTTGAGCAGGACGTTCGTTGATTTTTTCATGACACGCCGCGAAGCGTCTGGTATCGATCTTACGCCTAAAATCTGGCCGAAACATCATGTTCTCGTGTTCCAGTATCAATTGCACTTCGCAGAAAAAAGAAAGAGAAAACAATACGCCTTTTCGTGACATGCCTTGCCCATATTCCACGTATTACTCCTAACGCCTTCATATTCCGCAATCTAATGAGGTACCGTTTCTTCCCTGGCCTGAATTGTGAAGAAAAAAACCAGTTTGCATACGAACTCGAAGTCCAATTGGGTATCAACAAAAGTATTGAAGAGTATAGACAATTGAAAGGCAAGTGAACGCTGCTCCGAATCAGCGTTGGGTATTTTGGTAATCCCGCCACGGATAGGCTCCAAACATGGATAATGGTAGGCCGAATAAAATCCTTGGCTTTTTCTTTTAAAGCAAGTGGTGTCGTTGGCGTAAAACAAGGTCGCAATTTAAAACATGCGTATTTCCGATAACATGCGAAGCCTTTCGCTTCTTATATCAAATCCGGCCGGTCAGTGGTTCTGAGGTTGCCAGATACCTGCGCCGAGGGGTTTGCTAATACCAACGCCAATACCAACGGCAATGCCCACTATCAGGAGCCCAATGAGGATCTTTGCAATGATTCTATTTCTCTTGCTCATGCGAGCTATGCACTGGCAAGACCGATTGTTGATTCTCGCCGCCTTCGCCTTCTGCTGCCAATGCTCTTGTCCAGGCCAGACTTGGCAGTCCGATTTTCGCCTAGTCCCGATAGTTGATGTCTTGTTTAGGTGCTCAGAGGATTTGATTGGCATCATGGCTTCTATGTCGGTGTCGAATCCATTTGACGCGGTGGCGGATGGCGTCGATACATTCGAGCCTCTACGCGTCTCTAGGCTCCCCTCGTGGCTAGGGAGTTGGAGTTGTTTGGTAGTAACAGTCAATTGGCCAGACTTAGCCGCCTTCTCTTGTGCGATTGAGGCCATTTCTCCTAATAATAGGTAAATGAGAACTGCGGCGTACAGGTGTCGAATTGAGGAGATATTGATGTGTAGGCGTCGCCGTTTTTGTTTAGAATCGAGCTCGATAAGAGACGAAACAAGGTGTCCCCGAGTTGAGGAACGCGACAGGGAGTATATAAGATCGAGCTGGGGGATAAGTGCTGATAGGAAGAACCGTCAGTCGAGCGCAAGGATTCGGGTATAAGAAGTAGTACTGAGCTCACCGGAAACCACTTAAAGGGTAACCAAAGGAGGCAAGGCCGCAAGGGAACACTTGACCAAGGCCAAGGCCAAGAATCAGATCCAGAATGGACACAATTGGAAGGAGCAAGCTAAAACTCGCTCGGTTTGTTCTTGGGATTGTGCTCGGATTGTGCTCCAAGCTGCATGGATTTTTAAAAGATGGACGTGGAGAAATGAGGTCCGAAGGAGGGTACGAATGGGAAGAAGGGAGTGACTGCTATTCTATGCACCTACGTAGGTATGCATGTACGGATGTATCTGTATCTGTATCGTCCTTCTTGCGCTGGATGTACGAATGTAATGTACGAATGTAATGTCATGTACGTGTTATTCGTGTTAGTCCCCTGATAACTTCCTAACAGCTAAAAATGAAACATTCAAATGGATGATGATTTGCTGCCGACAAGTCGTACGTGATCATGCAAGGAACGAGTGACCCTAAAAAGCCTTCGAGGGGCAAAAGAAAAGAAAAAAAGAATAAATGGCAAAACGAGTAAAGAGTGTAAGACAAAAATATAGTGGTTAGACAAATTGACAAGGTAAAAAAATAAAATAAAAAGGTACGGTTGAGTGAACGAGGTAAATGGAGTTATTGTTCCAGACTTCTGCATTTTTCCAACCTTGCTAAACCTTGTCGCTTAACCTTGTTACCTATTAAACCATGCAGCTATGCCCTGCTATGTCTGCTATGCCTGCTTATACTGCTAACAGCCAGCCATTTACAGCTGATTTACAGCAGCCCATAGCGCGAACCCATGCATCTGATACGTAGTTGCAGGATGCAGGAACCGGGTGGTCATTGGATCAATCAAAAAGGGGGAGTCAGGGGTGCCCGACTAGATAGAGTATATGTAGCACAGGCCCATGAGGGGCTCGACCACTAAAAGAGAACTAAAATCGGAGTCGGTGGCCCCACCACGCTTGCACCCGTCGCAACAGCTTTTCTGATCATCAATGGACATTAGCGTGGTTCTTTTTGCTAGACCCAACAAACCAAATGATCTTGTTTGAAGGATCCTTTTCCTAGCTTCAGATCTCAGGATAAACCCGACAGGCACATGGCAATTTGCGTGTTAAATCAACGGGTAGTTCCGACTTTTCGGTCACGACCAGCAGCAGGCAACGCAATAAATCCTCAAATCGGGCATTGAAGCCGACCAGCTAATTATTCAAAAGGAAAGGGAAAGAGAAAGAAAAAGGTACGAGAATATAATGATCCTTTCCATATTCAGACCCGATACCCCATTTGTTATATACCGTTATATACCAGCTTGTTATCAGCTAAATGCTCATATTAATCACTACCGCTGTCAAAATAATACCTTGCAAGCACTTAACTCAAAAACGTGGCATTCCTGGCCAATATTTGCAAGTCAAATAGGTATGTACATAGTAGAGCATAAAATACAAATGGGGAAGTCAGTATATCTCCCCACTAGCTAATAACGATAGCATCATTGCCCCTGTTAATCATATCCATTTGCAACGTATTTAGGACCCAATCTATCCACTTTAGGTACCTCTTACCTACCTGTACGATTCATACTTGCTACCTTTTTGTTAGGTAGGTACCCACGTATGCAAGCAATTCATTGCGTAACATATGTAGGTACTATCTAACCCCTAAGTCAACATATCTTCATAATAACTACTAGGTATGATTGACGTCCGATATGGCCCTATCGTCATATCGATATTACATATGACATATTAGACGAGGCATTGCCGCATTGGTAGGTAGCAGTCGTATCTCGTGGCTTGACATGGTACTACTGGAACGACACCCGATCGATCTGTGGACACACTCGATACGATCTGCTGACCTTGGTTCCTTGCTATATACGCGTCCCAATTCAAACTCAGTGCGTATGTATATCTTACACTTACACGTCCGTGAGCTCTTTCGAATATTTGCTACCGTTGGTTTACGGACTGTTGTCATGTCCAACATATAACATGTCCAACCTAGGACTCGAGGTGCCTGAATATCTACAGAGCTAGTATATCCAACCGTCATGGTCTAGCATAGGATCGCGAATTATATCTAGGATACCAGATGATGTAGGTTTGGGTATCTCTGCGGTTTATGATTATAGTGCGCCTAATGAGGCTCTGCTGACACCTGATTATGGTATCCTGATATAGGAGGTATTGTGTATCTAATGTAAGTTGTTGACATCTTGCCAACATAATTTCAGAACTAAGAAATTATCAGTATACAGCGCACAGCGTACAAAGGAAAAGGCAGGACCTATATAGGTAAGTAGGTACCGGTAGCTACGACATAATGTAGCATAGGGGCGCTTGTATTTGAGGATGTCAGATTCTTTACATTTTTGTATGCAAGGCAGTTTGCTTCAATGGTGTAGCCGAAACAGCTTGAAGAGCAGGTTGAAAGGAGCTTTTGCATTAGGTAGGTACAAATGGTAAATCGTGGAAATGTACGAATGTATGTACGTACCGACGCATTTCAACGGTCCTGCCTCGACTGGTTGCTTCTGTGCAGCACCTACCCACGAATTTGGGTACTTTTAGGTAGTCATTACCTATAAACAAATGTAAGGTACCTAACGTATTTCACGTATTTCACGTATTCTACATATTATGCAAACGCTGTCAAATGTTCTTGATTTTCCTCTCGGTCTCGTCACAGGCAGTCACTTCAACAACTTTCTTGCCCATCCCACAAATACATCTGATCAACTCATACACACATCCATCATCCATCCATCTTGTTACTACTAGAATCTCGAGCCCAGATTCTAGCATTCTGCTTTTTTTTCATACAATCCTAAAGAAACTTTGACTTGCAAACCTATTCACCATGAGATTCACCACTGTCTTTGCCATTTTTGCCTTTGGCAGCAGCCTAGGCATGGCGGCCGTACTCAACTCGTCTGAGATGGAGGTACCTAGCATTGATCTATCCATGGCACCTTCTGCTCTCGAAAAACGAGATGCCTACACTTGTTACGGCGTAAGTCACAATATTCCTCGACTAATTCACTGCGTCTCATACAGCACATCTAATATAACACATCATAGTCCACCAATACCTCGGTCTCGGATTGCCAGAAGATCATTGACACTATCCGAACCGACGAGCAGCAGCAGTTTGCGCTGTACTCGGGCATCTGCGCTGTCTGGAACCAAGGATCATGCCGAGTCCGCTTCTGTGCCCAGCCCTACGTCAACAGACCTGTCAACAGATCTGCAACCTGGCTGGCAACCTACATAGCCAGTCCCCTGCTGGATGGCTGTGTCGGCAAAGGAAACCTAGGAGTTATAGCAGACCATCCCAACATCAACAGTCACTACGGCACATATCGACTATGGTTGGATTGATTCAGGAATCCTAAGTGTGGAAGCAGTTTACGTTATACGTTATACCCGCTGGGTCTAGGATGGAGTGGAATTTTGAGGACATGATGGAGACGACCTTCTGTTATGTAGCTTGGAGAGAAGCCTAGCAGAGATTAAACTTGATCAGTACGCGCCTGAACAAGTAACTACGTTAGATTAAGTTAGGTACCCATAGCATTTGCTTTTACGCTTTTACGCCTGAAGGTGTCAGTCATGGCAAGCAAGATGATAATGGCCTTGCAGAATAATTATCTGATGGAGAATAACCCTACATAATAAGATTGTATTTCCGCATCTCGGATACACTGGCCGTATTAAAATTTAATGGTAGGTGTACTGTAATGCAAGCTTAGAAGCACAGATGGTCAGTTTGATCAGGCTAAAGAGGTGTTACTCTGCCCCCTTTTCCAATCAAGTTTGGTAGTCACGAGTTGTTATTCAATAGACTCGTCGAACCTTCCAAGTTGCTCACCCTTACACCTAAATCAGCAGACCTTAGGTTAGGTACCTACTAGAGGCAGGCACCCACCAATCGCTGTTTCTATCTTGCAATCTTCCTAGAGCTGCTTACACAAATAGGTCAAATAGGTCAGGTACCTACCTAAAGCAAACATTTCCATCAATTCACCACCAAACGCCTTTAAACCCAACAGTTCGTTTCGAGACCAACGTCTTGATTTCAGCAACCATCAGACTCCATTGCCAACCTCTACATACGGGATATCATATCGATCTGAGATTTTCAACCATGTTTCTCATGCGCATGACCGCCTGGGTCGTCATCCCAGCCAGCTTCCTTAATCTAGCACCCGGTACAGCAGCCGTTTCCATCGAGGGTATGAAACTTCTCTCTTCGGCTTCCTCGTCTGAGCTCATGCAAGACACCGTCCTTCGCGACATGATTGCCGAGTCTATAGTCGGACATGCTAAGCAGCGCCGCGACGCGGTTCACCGCTGCTACGAGCCTGCTTCGGAAGTGGTAAGTTGGCGTATTCCCAGAGCCGGGTTTTCCGAATTATAAAAAAGGTAACTACCTAATGTATAAAAAGGGTATGCTAATATACATGGTATCTAGGGCCCAGTCCCTTCTGTTGACGACTGCCTTGGTGCCATCAAGCAGCTTCGAACCGTGCAAGGTGATATCACGGTCAAATTGGTCGAAGGCTGCTACCATGCCGTGTCCGGTAATTGTACCGCCTCTGTCTGCCCCCAGCGCATCGGCACTTCGACAATCTCTCCTGCGCTCGCCGCTCAGTACATGTCTGACTCCGTGATGGGCGAGTGCATTTCGAAGGGTCATCGTGGCTGGTACCTCGACAGGGGCAATGGAATTGGCGTCTATCTTACTTGAAAAGTTAAGGGAATGTGTGTGAATGAGTGAAGTTGAATTTTTTCGGTTTGGGGTAGTGTCGAGATTGAAAGTCATATGGATTCATAGCAACTTGCAGGTTGAAGTCATGCTAAAGGCCATATTTTAGCACCATCGAAAATAGCACCCAACATAGGTAGCAATCGACGTAGCAATCGACGTAGCAATCGACGATAAACTATGACTATGCTCGTTTGACCCCATGATTCAGTAGTCACTGGCTCTTGGCTTCGTTATACAACCTTCTCGTCATGCAATCCCTTATTGATGCCTACCTAAAGTTACCCCAATACTGAATTCTGGCGGTGTAAGAAACAAACTCGGCCATTTCAGAACAATTCATGTCTTGCACAATGTTTCCTCGAGATACATCGGCGGGTCTTTGGACGGAATATGTCCTCTTGAGAACCCTCTTGAGACCTGTCTGACGCGTGTCTTAATGGAGAGTGATGATACCCCCTAATTTCCGATTAGGTATGATATCGTAACACACACACCGTTTGAAACACGCTCACGAGTACCACAGAAACGGTGCTATGTAAGTATGGCCATCGTCCGCTATGAGCTCCTTGGGGGAATATTGGATCGGGCCGTCTGTCCTCAAAGGGATATATCTCATGGACTTCTGCGTAACAGCTAACATGCTATAAGCCGTACCTCTTTTTAAGTACTTTTTACTATTATTTGGTAATTAATCCCGTTCGTGTTCAAGAGGAAATCGGACGTGATTTCTGTATATGCCGTAGATGTGAAGTTGGAAAGCTGTACCTACAAGTACAGAGGTACATGCTAGAAAAAAAAGGGTAAGTGTGCGGATCTCAAAGCTGCGCGGCTGGGATGATACCTGTACCCACACGTCAGCCTGCATTATGTAGTACAGCCTTACATGATCAATCGCATCCCACCTTAGGTAATCCCACTCGTGAGTCGTGACTCTACTATGGTACCAGGCCAAAGTAAAACCACCCTTTGAAGTACCGCACCAGAAAGCTCTATCAGCCACTACACCATATTAAGATTAGTATGACCGGGGGTTACAAAAGATATATTTAAGATCTAAAAAGAATAAGAATTCCTACCTCTACCATTTATATACCTTATATAAATAAAATATATATTAAAATAATCCTTAAATAAATAAGAATCTAATGCTCTTATCAGATTTTAGTTGATGTGTTTAGATATTAAGATATCTAATGCATTAATATTGATACCTTAAAAGTTATTGCTTAAGCCACATTATAGCGCGCTACTTTTAACAGGGGTTTTACTTACCCATGATACCATAGTACTATGTAAAGAATACGTACCTCCTACTTAACGTCGATACATACAACATCTGCAACTCACTTTACATGTAAATATAATAACAATAACCACAATGGTATGTAGTTACTCATTTCTTTTTCCAACAGCCAACCATCCATATCTACCTATATATAAACTAACCTTTCCTACCCCCAGAACAAGGACAGCTGCTACACGTACGTGCACATGCAGCACCCGCGCGACGCCGACATGTTCGAGGATTTCTGCAAGGACAAGCTGCCCGACGATGACATCTACGTGCCGCTGCACCACCAGCCCATCAACCCCGAGGACGAGGACGACGTCGTCCCCGACCAGCACGCCGCCTTCGGCATCCAGAAGGCTACCCAGCGCAACAGGGAGCCCGTCTGGAAGGATTTGGGCTTGGCCGAGCTCATGGGGAAGGGTCCCGCGCCAGGAAAGAGTCAGAGTCGCGCCCCGGGGGCTTCGTATAAGGGACTGCCGCGATGACGAACGAGGGGTTGTGTGCTTGCTTGCTTGTTAGGTCAGGTACTTGGCAACGGGTCGGAGAGCTTCTTAAAGGTGTAAGAGTCTTTACAACCGAGGGAACTGGCGTTTTCACGGCGGATCGGCGTAGTAGCATTGCTTTCTCTTTTCCTGCCTTGAGAGATTGTCTCTAATTGACTGGACTATATCATGATATCAACCCGCATCCCGTCTCAACATCTCCTGCTTCGTGATATTGCGCCCTTAATATAATATTTAAAACGAAAATGAACCAGCCTGAGGTTCCCCATTGGCAAAACCGTCCCGAACGCCGTTGCAATGCTAGAACCCACCCACTTTGTCTTTTATCATGATTTTCTTTTTTTCTTTTGAGAAATCATGACCGTCTCTTAGCCCTTTCCTAAAAATCCTTCCCTCTCCATGACTTCCGGCGCAAACTTAACCAGGAAAACCGTCCTCCCGGGCCACATCTCGCCCTCCTCCTGCTTTCCGACGCTGTGCGCCGTGACGCGCGCGGGGAACGCCGAGCCGTCGCACACGCCCTCGATGATGCCGGCGACGTACGCGGCGCAGTTGAGCTGGCTCATGTCCTTGGGCACGCTGATGTAGCGGTTGACCAGCGGCTCGTTGTCGATTATCATGTACTCGTCCGGCTTGGTCGGATCTGACGACTTCTCCAGCCCGTCGGCTGCCCGGCCGAATAGGTGCTGCCACACGTTGATCTTGATGAAGTGCAGGAGCGTGATGATGTTTAGCGGCCGCGTCTGGGATCGTGGCGGTTCGCGGTATAGTAGGAGGTCGAGGAGCTTCAGGCCGATGGGGTGGCCTTGCACGTTGAGTCTGGAGTTTTGCCGCATTAGCAAAAAAGAGGGGAAAAATATAAAATAAAATAAAATAAAAACAAGCTTGTCGAGGACATAAGAGAGAGAGAGAGAGAGAGCTATGGAACTACATAACTTACCGCTTTTCCAGGTCTTGTATACTCTCTATCTTCTTCGAGGCGTATCCTACCATCTCGGAGAAAAGGTAAGCAAAACTAGCACCGCTGAGCTCGGCGGCCTTGGTGCGGTTCAGCGGTCGGTGGTATATTGTCTTGCCGCTCGTCGGGTAGCGTAGGCCCGGCAGGTCTTTACTGCTGCCCTTGACGGGCTGGAGGGTTGACATTGTCTTTTTTCCTTTCTCTGGTAGATGCGCTTGCGTACGTAATGATATGCGACCTGAATTTAAATACCGGGAGTGTATCGTCTCGGGGACCTTGCTGATTTGGATGCTGGTTCTAGAAGTTGGAAGTTCTTGGGGGGTTTAACGTTGTAGGTGTGGAGCTCTAAATTTAGGTCCAGCGGTTTTACTACATTAGGTACTTCACACAATACAGCAAAAGGTCCATGTACCTCTTGTATGTACCACGTACATTAAAGGTACAACCCCCTGATTCTAACCTCCCTCCTTATACATACCTGGGTACCTACCTACATGTCAGTAATTAATTCTTAGATTAACGGAATTCATGGATATTTATATAAATGCCATAAATGATACGCAGCTTACTCCCAAATCCTCAAGATATAATATGCTAGTCTGACGGGTACCTAATGTTGTAAGCTGTTTGTTTTATAAGGGTATTATTAGTCCACATTGGTATTCAGTTGGTTTAGTTATGTACTCTCCAACTAGACTCCGTCTTAATGCAGGTAATTTTACATGTTATATCCTCGTGATTTCGATCCTAGCCCTTTCAAATACCTTATGACAGACCATACTCCCGCTACTCAACTCTTCATCCGTCACTTCCGGTGGAAATAGAGTCATCCGAGCATACGTACCCGGGCCTTTCCTTTTCGAAAGATATCCAGGGTTGACGATTACAACACTCTCCACCACCTAATGTGTGTTAGTAAGTCCGACTGGCGAATTGGGGGGGTTTAATAAACTAGACATACCCTTGCAAACGGAGGTAAAGCGCTTGGAATGATCATGATATCTGGTCTCACCGTCACCATCTCGCCTAATTTCAGATAGCTCGTATCAAGCATGGCACCAGGCGGAAGTCCATCTGCCGTCCCGACCTTGGGCAGTTTTGACCGGTCTACTGGAGGGAATATGGGAAAATAATGCCTCTGCTCGATCAAGTATTTAGGAGTCCTCGAAAACACGTGGCTATCGGGAGGCCGGTTGCCGATAAGTTCCTCGTGGTGGAGGCCCCAAAGGATATCCTGTGACGAAATTCCGAGTACCGTCTCGTTCAGGGATAAGGTCATGGGGTTGCCGATTATACGTGCAGCTTTGGGTAGCCCTAACTCCTTTTTGGGGAAGGAATCTTGGGGCCATGATACATGTTTTTCGATGACGTCTCGTACGGATGGTACCAAAAGAATGGTGATGGTTGGATTTGATGCGGCAAGTCGGTTTAGAGCCGGAGAAATCATGTACTTGAAAACTGTAGACATTGTCGCAGCGTCTGGGTCTACAGTCGCGTCTTCTGGAAGATCGAAGTCTCCCGTGGCAATTAGGGGATGGTCGACGTCGATAAAAGGTCCTGTTAATATAAGGGCGTCGGCGTATGTGTCTGCCGCTTGGCTGCAGAGCGCATGAAGGGGCTCGAAGTCGAGATTGTCGTCAGCCGAATAGGGACCCGAGCCGAATATTATGTTCAACGGTGCCGGTTCTTCGCCCGAGTCCATCGCGTTTGGGCCACCCCTGAGCCTCTCCCGATGAGCCTCGATACCGGCTGGTGTAGACGCAGCGCTAGGTAGTAGGGGCATTTCCAGTACTTCCCGGACAACGAATTCTTTCCCGGATGAGTTGATACCCCTGAATGCAGCAATCTGCCCCGGGAAAAACTGGTAGCGTCCATTTAGCTTTTGTAAGTTTAGAGGAATTCTTCGACCTCCCCCTGTCCGCCTCGAAGTCTCTAAAACGACAGATGCCGCATTAAGCTTGCCTTCCGAAGAATCAGACGCAATCCGGCCCACAGCAACAATTTCCGTAGTACTTTGACTCGCCGCGCTGCCGAATTCGCTCTCGTCAATGTTTTGCTGATCTCTTAATAATCCCATAAATTCGTCTATTCGGTCGTCTAGAATTTCAGATGCTTCTGAAGATTTCATAGCGAGAGTTTTGTAACCTAGCTTTTTCATATCTGAAGCTGCGGTCAATTTGATCCGTGATTCAGAATGTGGTGCGATTGGGGGCTCAGGAGGTTTAAGGTGGTCATTAAGTACTTCTATAACCTCTCCTGGATTCTGACGGTCATTAAAGGAAGTTGCCCTGCAATTTTTTAGTCTTTCCTGTACGGGTTATGTATTCTCATTGATCTCAACGACAACTTACGAGCCAACATTTAGAGACTCTAACTCCCGAGCCACCGAGGGTGTCTCGAGTTGATTTCGTCTCTTAGAGGCACTCTTGCTCAACTTGGCTGTAGATGGAGTGCCAGGTACCATTCCTTCCAACATACCGTACACATCGCCGCCAACCTTAGCATTATTACGCGGTGTCCCACTCGAGCGCTTCTCCGTCTTGATGTGAACGTGGTGCGTTCGGTTGCTTCGCTCCAGGGAATCTTGGATGTCTTGCTTTAGAGCCCGCAAGCTCTCTACCGATATATTATTTCCATCCATGTCCATCTTTATGCAATAAGACTCCCATTTGAAGAATAAGTCCTGGGCGGACAGGGAATGTATCCGCATGATGGATCGCAACTCGGAGACGACATCAGGTTGTAGTTCCTTGTTCGGCGTACCGAACTGTTCGTTCAGTTCTGCTAGATCTGCTTCTGCCATGGCCAATTAGGTATAATTTTAATCTGCGCTAGTCTGTTATATGGTAATTAAAAGAGAAAGTTATTGTCACGAGTACTGCCTGGCACTTATAAATTTAAGACTTGACGACGCGCTTTTTCTTTTTTTTTTTATAAATTCAGACGCGTCTAAAGCTATTCGCGTTAAGTGGTTTATTGGCTTATTGGCTTATTGCCCGGTGGGTCATTGGTACCTACTTTAGGTACCTACGTAGGTACTTAAGAGGTACACCTTGCGAATCAGGGAAGAGAAATAAATTCAACGTTACCCCTATTCCTGAGCTACATTGCGATAAGATAAGACTCATTATATTTATTTGGCTAACAGGTACCTTTTTCCTACGTAGGAAAATACTTATCACAAGCACAACACCCGACATAAGAGTAGGAAGAATTCGTTATGTTTATTTAAAGGCTTGGTGAGGGTTCACTCTGATATTAACTACCTCTCTTATGCCTTGTATGCAGGCAGGTATTCTGAAGAACTCTTCTAGAATCCGATGGGACAAAAGCCGATAAATTCCTTCAGAACAGCTCTTCGTAACTCCTCATCTAGGACGGCCGATTCAGGGACTTGTAAATCCCGAAGTATACGCCTGGCTTGTGTTGTGCGTAATACCATTATAGCGTCGACGCTTCGAGGACAATTGCGGATGACCTGTCCAGTTGCTAGACTTTGCAAAGGGAGCAAAGAACACCACTCAGGGTCTAGATAGAACTCTAGTTTGTTTATAGAACGTGTAAGACTGTTCTTGAATTTTATATGGCGGTGATTAGAAGCTAGCCGATCTCTTCGGATGTCTGCAAAAAGCTCTTGATTATTTACTTGATTTCCTCGGACGTTCGCAAGACTTTCCGGGATTGCTTGAAGTGGACCGTGGATTTGGTCGCCAAGAATATGATGAGTTATCCCGGTCTGTAAATGTCCAGGGGCAGTGTTGTTCTTATCCATTACTCGTATTATTACGGTTAAGGTCCTAAATGTACCTAATAATGCTGTAATGTGTTTTTGTTTTTGTCCTTATCCTTATTGCTGTTGAATATGGCAATCTGGGGTTAAATATATTGGGGTTTTAAGAAATTGAAATATAAAAGAGTATTAGGCCGAAGAAGCTGGTTGACAATGGAATATATAGCTGTTAACTACTATGTATTCTACCTAGGTACTACTATTTTATTCCTCAAGTCACTAGTAACTACCTAAGTAACTAGTAACCCAATAACCCTTAGGTAGCAACCTGCTTAGGTACCTAAGGTAATTAACCAAAAGCCTTGTAAAACTTACAAAGTAACAATCCGAATAACCCCGACAGCCCACTAAACGCGAATAACACTTACACGTCTGACTTCCAATTATAACGTGTTCAACTTTAACAAGGATAACTTTCAACTTCCACACGGGGAAACTCAAAAGAGCCTGTTATTAAGTCTCAGATAAAACAGGGATTGGCACTATTATATTATACATTATAGACCGAGATGTCCACACCTAGCACAACAGTAGCGGCTGGAAGCGCTGAGCCTTCGATCCTCCAAGAGAAAAATGAAGCCGGTATACTTAAGACGCCCCTATCGGCTCCCACAGCCGGCAGCACCGCGCCCGAGAAGCCAGCCCTTACTGCCGACCAGACAACAAAGTATGATTGGCTTCTCAGCCGAGTGAAGGAATGGAAGGAGGTTCAGTCCAAAGAGAAGGGTGGCCCCCTGACAGACAGCGAGAAGATGTGGCTTACAAGGGAGTGTCTGCTACGATACCTAAGAGCCACCAAGTGGCACGAAAAGGAGGCAGAGAAGCGACTGCAAGAAACTCTGGCCTGGAGGAGAGAATATGGAGTCGAGGAATTAACTGCAGAGCACATCAGCCCTGAGAATGCCACCGGAAAACAAGTCTTGCTGGGCTACGATAAGCACTGCCGCCCCTGCCATTACTTGAACCCGGGACGTCAAAACACAGAGGTCTCGCCTCGACAGGTCCAACATCTCGTCTTTATGCTTGAGCGCGTCATCGACCTCATGCCGGCCCAGCAGGAAACGCTGAGTCTTCTCATTAACTTCAAGTCGGGCAAGAGCCGTACGAACACGGCTCCTGGTATCGGCCAAGGCCGCGAAGTCCTACACATCCTCCAGACGCACTACCCGGAGAGGCTCGGACGGGCTATGATTATCAACAGTAAGCCGGATTTTATAACAGCAGATGATGCCGGATAGACTAACGCCAAAGTATAGTTCCTTGGGTTGTCAATGGCTTCTTCAAGCTCATCACGCCATTCATTGACCCCTTGACGCGAGAGAAGCTGAAGTTCAACGAGGATATGACGCAATACGTACCGAAGGAGCAGCTGTGGTCGGAATTCCCAGGCGGTGAGCTACAGTTCGAGTACAACCACGACATCTACTGGCCTGCATTGCAGAGGCTTTGCGCTGAGAAGCGTGCTAAGCAGCTTCAGAGGTGGGAAGCCGGAGGCAAGCAGATTGGAGAGAAGGAGGACTATCTCAAAGGCCATGACCCCCAGGGCGTATCGCCACCACCTGGTTATGCTACCGACAAAACTCAGGACAGTGCTACGGCTTAGAAAACTCAGGTTATAGTAATCCCGTAAGAGACATATTGAGGGTATGAAAACCACGGTATAGACAAGGCACATTATATACGGATATGGATAAATCAGGTAATATAGGGTATCGAGTAGGCGATATACTCGTTGGAGTACGCCCAGCTCAATTAATTATAAAGTGGTATGAACATATACGCCGCAGAGCGAAATTCTGTCTACTTAGACTCTATTTTCCGCCTTTTATCATTTTCATAGCGACCTGCATCCCGTGATGAGTCCCTCTTTCTTCGACTGCTAAAATCGTCCCTGTCATGCCTTCGAGGGGATCTAGATCTAGATCTGGACCTAGACCTATTTCTGTGCCGCCTATCATCGTCTCTCGGACGATAGCTGTCTCGATCTCGATCCCTATCTCGATCCCGCTCGCGGTATTTATCCTCATCTCGTCCCCGATTTGAATTCCTAGGACCTTCCGGTGCACCACGGACAGATTTCCTCTCCCCGATCGGCACCGCATTGGCTCCGCCAGGACCAGATACCTCTCTAGCACGATCGGATTTAAACCTCTCGTCAACATTATAGCGGTCGAATTCTTTACCGGGCCTCGTGTCGCGGATATCACCCCATCGACCCGTGTCCTCAGACTTGAGGTCCTTGTATTTGGAGGCACCTTTCTTTCCTAATTTCGTCATATCACGCATTTGGAGCGCCTTCGGGAGTAACTCGCGGTTCTTGACGTCGTCTGCGAACCGCGAGCCCATAATATCTCGGTTGGCCAGGCCTTCAGCTTCGGCCTCGTCTTGGTAGAATGCGCCCTTATGGAAGTACTTCTGCATATAGGACATCTTGCCCTTCGCGTCCTTCTCCTCCTTTTGCTTGCTTAAGAAGGCATCATCCTCCGCTTTTCGTTCTTCTTCCGTTAAATTTCGGCGGCGCTCGACTTCTGCTCTTTCCTTCTCGCGGGCCTCGATAGCCTCGCGCTCTCGTTTGATGCGTTTGAGCTCACGTAATTTCCACGCTGCATACTCTGCTTCTGGGTCCACGTCGTCTTCGGTATCGACGTCTTCCTCCTCGTCCACAACATCGTCCCAGTGCTTCTTCTTGGCCGCCCGCGCAGCAGCAGCTTTGCGCATTTGCTCTTCCACCATTTCGTCCATTGCTTTCTTCTTCTCCGCCTCCTCCTCGGCTATCTTAGCCGCCTCATCTTGTTCCTGAGTATTATCTCTATTGCCGTTACCGTTTCGTTGGCTTTTCGGTACGAACTTGGGTTTTAACATTAATCGGCGGGGAGCTTCTTCCTCGCTACTTTCATCCTCTTCTTCGTCTTCGTCATCGTCGTCGCTTCCCTCTTCGCTATCTTCTTCGTCTTCACTTTCCTCAGTGACGAAGCCCTCCTCGGCAGCCAGGCGAGCTGCTTTCGCAGCCTCGACGCGTCTCGCGTTCAACTCTTGCTCTTGCTTTTGGCGCTCATTGAGGTCTACCTTGCTGAGATTGCTAATTATTTTGCCTGCGCTTGGAACCTTGGGTGGTGGCGCGATTTTACGCTGGGGCTTTTGCTGTTGCTGATCAACCGCGGCGTCGCTAGCTTCTGAATCAGATTCGGAGGACGATGATGCGCCGGTCGGCTTACCAGCGCGATAACGGGTTGGTCGCGCAGGGTTTGCTGTCATGCGTTTTTGTTGCATTGTAGGGGGCATTTTATGAGAGAGTGAAGAGATGAAATCGGAGATGCGGGTGTTTGGTGTCGACTTTCTCTATAAAATACATGCATGAGAAAAGTAGAAATGCTAACTAGCAATGCCGCAAAGACGATTGTTCATGTATTGCAATTTGTACTAGGTACGATAAAGTACGTTAAGTGGGTCCCCATAACGTTCGCATTTATCGATAAGTTCGACCGACCCACAGACCGATAGACCGATAAAGAGCGACAGGTAGGTTAGAGGTACCTTCATATTTGAACACTCGGATTACCTTGGGTAACAATGGAACTTCTATATCGCATTGTTTGTTAAGTTCTTTTTGTCCTGTCTTAGAATGGACGAGGTACCTCACTATGTATCTTGTAACCGACAAATGATGAATGATGAATTTTCCCTCCTGCGCCAATAACGCCCAGAATGATGAATGTTCCACCCGGATTGATTCCCAAAGGTCATAGAAAGGTCATAGGATCTCATCTTCATCCTCTACTTCTTGTAGAGGAACCTTGTCTGCCGACGTAGCACCATTCTGGACCTCGCCAGACTGGGCATCATCCATCTCTTCGTCGAATTCGGATACTTCATCTTCTCTGTTATCTACCTCTCTTTGAGGTTCACTCTTGTTTGTGGGTATTTGGTTGTTAATCTCATCCCAAGCTTTGCTTCGTGATTGTATTGCCCGAGCTTGACCCTTGCTTTTGGCAATCTTCTTTTCCGTCCTCTCCATAATATTTGCAGCGCGATCCTGTTCTTTCTCGTGCCTCCTCCTTGCTTTAGAGCTCATATTTCTACCCTTTTTGGCCTTTTTCGAAACTCCCGCTCCCTGGTGTATGGCAAGCACAGAAGGGCGATAGTCTACTGATTCGGCAGGAGGCTGGATATTCTTCAGCGACTTGTCCGTATCGATACTTGGGGACGTAGCACGTCTTGCAACCCGCGAGTGAATCGAGGGAGCTATGTAAAAAGTATAGTTAGTTACTAGAAATGGGGCTGGAAGAGAAATGGTAGTTGAACCATGAAGCCACATACCCTTTCTCTTTTTTGTTATTGCGCCCTTAGCCATGACTTCCGTGATGGGTTAACTTTCTGCTGTATATTTCTTGACGAAGAGGATCTTGTTTTTTCAGTCTAGCTTCAGACCTCTCTGTAAAGTACTGGATATGTAGAGAAAAAAAAAAAAAAAATTGCCCCGCAGGGGTCGTTTGATAACGATCCCGTTCCCAATGCGATAAGAAGTCCGGGGGAGGGTCCTATGAGACTAGCTTTAGCCAATCAGTAATCATATCTGCTCTGCATTCGCAAAGTAGGTACCCTTTTCGGCGTAGTTTACGTAGACAGCATTAGTACCTTAGGTACATGACTAGCATGAACCTTTAAAGCAATTGCTGTCCAGTGACCCACTAAAATAAACTGTCACATCAGCCCTGCCTTTCCAATCTTCCAATACAAATACAAAGTAATTGTAGACCCCAATTTTTATCTACTCCAATCAAAAACAACACCTACTCATAACTATCCCGTAACAAACTCGAACAAACGCTTCAAGATACCTATGTTCGCACAGCATCAGGTACGCGGATATAGAATCCAGAGACAAGCAACGAGATAGAAAAAAGGAGGGGGAGAGAGAGATGAAAACGTTTTCGCATTGCCATGGCGATATTCGTCGACAATAAATTTCTGCCTTGACACCCCACGAAAATAATCATCACATGCTCCATCTTTCAACAATAGTCCACGAACTCCAGAATGCGCTCCTATCCTTCTGAGGCACAACCTGACCGCCTTGGTAACTATTATTCTTATTACGTTTCCGATACTCTAATAGATCGATTACGCCAACCTAGCGTGATCGTGCCGCTACTCCTCCTCTTATTTACCATCTTCTACCAATATCTCCATACTTCGCCCTTCTCGCAACCACGGAATCCGGCAGAGGTACTTTGGGACTTTATAGTAACGATCACTCCTGCGAGCGTACTCTATGCTATCGACAGTTGGCTCCATCCACCAATATTCCCGATTCCGGGGTCTATGCTATCAAATCAATCTCGATCGCACGACGCTAAGAGCGAGCTTCTTAAACGAATTCTTGGGATGGGTGGGCCAGGTAACATAATAACATCTGTAGCCGATGCTGGCATAAGAAGTCTCTCTAGTTTATCAAACACTACATTTGTCAAACATAACACCGACCGGCCTCCCGGCCTAGGAAATTACGATAATTCCTGCTTCCAGAACAGCATCCTTCAGGGACTATCGTCGCTAAGACCATTTCCGTTATATCTTGCCAGGGGTCTCGAAAGAGATGGTTCTAGGAGTGATGGGGAGTTAGGCTCAGCCAGTTCATTGCGGGATCTCATCTCGAAGTTAACGGGCGATGACTATAATGGGAAGACCTTATGGACACCCGGAAAGCTAAAATCCTTAGATACGTGGCAACAGCAAGATGCGCAGGAGTACTTCTCTAAGATACTAGATGAAGTTGAAAAGGAAATTATGAAAAAAGTAAAACCTATCTCCCATTCGCCCGGGTTCGAAGCGACTGGTATTAGAGATGATACGGAGGACAGTCAGCATAGTGACGATAGTGGATACCAGTCGCTACCAACCCTTTCTAAAGCCGGATCTGATGCTAGACTTCTAAGACACCCCCTTGAGGGCTTACTGGCACAGCGAGTAGCATGTGTTCAATGTGGCTATTCCAACGGGCTTTCTCTGACCCCGTTCAACTGTCTTACTCTTAATCTTGGCCTCGAACAGACAGAACACGATCTATACGAGCGGCTAGATTCCTATACAGATTTAGAGACTATCGAGGGGGTTGAATGTGCCAAGTGTACGCTACTAAGCTATCAAAAGCTGCTTAAACTCCTCCAGTCTCGTAGGAAAGAAGACGCGACGGAAACCGAATTACGAAAGCTAAATTCTCGGTTAGAGGCCGTGGAACTTGCTCTTGAGGAGGACGATTTCCAAGAAACCACCCTGAAGGACAAATGCGAAATACGTAAACGCGTCAATTCTACCAAGACTAAACAGGTAGCCATAGCGCGATCCCCCCAGAGTCTTGCGATTCATATGAATCGCTCGGTGTTTGACGAAAATACAGGCCAGATGTTCAAGAACCTCGCAGCAGTACGATTTCCGAAGACGCTTGACCTTGGACCATGGTGCCTAGGAAGTGCCAGCGGACCAGTTAATCCCATTCAAGAGGTAAATTCTGCAGACAGTTCCTCGGAAGACGAAGAGCAATGGGTTACAGATCCGAAGCTGTCGATGGTTTCAGGCGACATGAAACCTTCTAAGATCAGTGGTCCACTTTATGAGTTACGCGCAGTCATAACCCATCAAGGACGACATGAAAATGGCCATTATGTATGTTATCGAAGGCACCCCTGTAAGCCGTCAAAACTTGAGGACGAAGAATCCGACTCTGGTATTGGGAGCGAGAGTAACGCAGAAGATGACCAAAGCACACTGGTCGATGGAGACTACGGTGGGTGCACCAGCTCGGATTCCGTCGCAAAATGGTGGCGTCTAAGTGACGAGACAGTGTGGGAAGTATCTGAAGAGACTGTCTTAGCACAAGGCGGAGTCTTCATGCTTTTCTACGATTGTGTCGATCCAAACTCGGTTCTTGTTTCTACAATTCAGCATCATGAAGAAGAAGAGGCGGAGTCGTGCAACGATACCTTCATGCCTCTCGAGGGCCAAGATGTTGATAATGTTATAGAAACAGACGACATTGAGAAGTCAGGGGATGAGCTACTGGAAAATGATGAACAGTCTGAAGATATACCATTGATCGAGGAGCTTCCAGACGACGTCGCGAACCAGTCGAGTGATAATAGCCCCAAGATCGAGGCCAATGGTACACAGCCTCGAGAACCGATATCTGCAGGGTCGAGTCTCATCCCACCTCTTAGGGAAGGCGAAAAGGTGGACTCTAGCATTCCCCTTCACTGGCCTAACAGTTAATGACGAATGGAAATACTCGGGTTTTTCTTGGGCTAGCTTACTATAACAGCTGGATGATAACGGGCAATGAATGTATTATAATAGCCTCCTTCTTTGCATAGCTACGGCGTTCTGGCGGAGTTGGCCATAGAAGGCTTTTCAGGCTTTGTATTTAGCCATGATGCAGCGGGCATGTACTTATTCAGGCGTGTGTACCCTTTGGTGACAACCCCTGGAGAGGGTTGGCAAACAACTTAAACCTCGTCGTTCTTTTTTGTTTATTAGCATCAGTGGAACACTATGTTCCATCCCACGCCATCATTCTAGCTCTCTATTAGATGGCTGTTTTGTACAATCTAAAGGCTGGGACGGAGTGCAAATGAATCACTAGGTTGGAGCATTGGATACGTAGATAGACATACATCTATTCTATCTGTACTTAGTTACGTTGATCATATCGGGCAAAATGTAACGAGACACGTCAACTATGGCATATATATTCGTCATTTTACTAGCTACTATTCCCTCGTGGTGCGTAATAAAGCTTTGCATTCTACCACCCGCGTAGTCGGTCAGCGAAAAACTGCATAATGGGTAACATCTCGTCCCTGTTCTGCGGCATGCCGTCGTCATTTTTCCTCCACTTTACTTCCCGCACATCAGCAAACTCCTTCTTCAACAAGTCTACCGCGTCCTCATCAAGCACCTCGCTTGACCTGCCATGACACGCCAACACCGGCGTCCGGGACTTCTCCCGCGCGCTGACGGTCGGTACAGTGCTCGGCGGTAACGCCCCGCCGATCGACACGACGCCTTCGAAAGCCGTGCCCAGAGCAGCAGCAGTAGCAGCCTCACCCCCCTCGGTCACGTCCACGACCTTCTCGCCTTCGCGGAGCCTAGACGACAGGCCGAGAGCCAGCGATCCGCCTTGCCCAAAGCCGAAGAGCAGGATGTCGTTAGTTTCCCAGCCGCACTTCTCGACGAGCGTCTCCCGAATCAGCTTGCCCAGCACCAGGCGTTCGGCTTTCGAGAATCCGGGGTCCGGGTCCAAATCCCCGGTTGTTGGCGAGAGGGTCAAGTCGTCCCCCCAGTGGAAGTGTCTGGTTGGACGGGCGGCTTCCTCGGCGGGTAGCCCGAGGAGAGATGGGGGAAGGGGAGATACGCCACGGACGGAAATGGATAGGACGCCGGGCAAATTGAGGTTTTTGGCGAAGGTGGCGAATGATGCTTCGGAATCACCTAGACCGTGGAAGAGGATGAGGATAGCGGTTGTGGTTTCTGGGACCTCGGGAAAGATTAGGGATGTGTGCAGGGAGGGTGATAAGTGCTCGAAGTCTTCTGGTTTGGGTATCCTTGTGGGCATTTTAATAGCTATGCTTGACTATTAGGGATTGGGGGGAAGGGGGGTTTGAGTGATAATAACCGGGGAACTACGGGGATAAACTCATTGGTAGATGGCCGGAACCCGGTGATGCAGGAGCTACGCAGCAACGTTTTGAACGGGAGCCGGGGACCCACTTGTACGTGGATGAAGTTGGTTTTGCAATGGAGCTAATAAATACCTAACCTTTTCTTTTAACGCACTTAGGTATTAAGCTAATAAGTATAATTGGGTTAACATTATATACCTAGGTAGGTAGCACCTGGTAGCACCTAGAATACGCTACGTATTACGCCTTAAAAAGTACCTGTTACGCACCTATAGTACCTAGCTCCCCCTCCACTTGTCAACTTTTTCCAACTAGGTTCACAATAACTTCCGAATTATAGGGGTTCAAATAAGGATTGCATTGCAACGCCGTTTTCTCTTTGCAAATCACATCTCACCTTTTTTTTCTTCAATATCGAATGATAACTCGATTCTCACTTTATCTTTTATTTTGATTCGGTACGCGACACTAATAAATTGTAACCTCTTTAGCAGTAAGAGAGAAAGAGAAAAGAGAGAGAAAAAAAAAAAAAAAAAGAGAAAAGGAAAAAGTAAAAGTGAAAAACTGCCAACCTCTTATTATTGCAGGCCCCCAGGTACATAGTAGTTAATATTTCTCTTCCTTTGTTCCTTTTGGACAAACCCCAAGAAGCCCCCAACCACGATCCATTATCGTCTCATTCTGCCCCATCCATTAGCTGTAACATTACCACATTACCACATTAACCCTTCGTCCCCATCCGCCAGTCTTACACCGTCTAGCTGTCCTCTTCCCTCTGTTCCTTCTTTGCCCCCTTTCCGAGTTTTAGGTGGCAAAGCACTTTGTGGAATAGGTAATTCCAAGAAAGAGATATCTAATCTAAGGAAGGAAAGATTACACTACATAACTCCTAAGCCGATGCCCGACAAGCGCCACACTCATTCTACGCTTATCCAATTTCATCTTTAAGGCGTTTGCGCCACCACCAACCAAAACCAAATATCACAAAAGCACTAATAAAGTTGCCTTTCAAATCAAGGTCACAGTTGTGTCCATTCCGTTGTCTGTGAGAAAAGCCCCACATTCTTCCCCCCCTAGTCCCTAGTACATAACCTAGCACACGCTTAGCACACACCCTTAGCGGATTTCAAGCTTGAGCATCCCTATCGGGTCACCCTTATCCCAGCTTACCTTACCCTATCAGGAGTACCATAACCAGCCTATCGTTCCAGCCCAATCGTTCCAGCCTGTGAGCCTGTGAACCGTGCATAGGTAGGAAAGTACAAGTACGGGTCCTAGTTCCTACAATACTAGGATAAGGGTACTGGGATAAGGTAAGGTACCTGCCAAATACTCCCAAATACTCCCCCGTAACTGCCAGCTTGCCCACCACCTCCTGCGATCTGCGGCACCACACCCTTCCGACCTTGTGTCAAAACATTTCTAACCCTTATGCAACGCAGCAACGCAACTCCCTTCTACAACTTCTTCTACTCCTACATAGTTGCGTCGCTGGCAGGTCCTTCCAGAATAATATCCATACCATACCTAATCAATTTTTTATCTTCATCAAAATACTAACGCCTCCTATTCCTTTAGCTATCAACTACTACATCGCCGATATCCTCCCAATCCCCCAACCCCCCCAACTGGTTAAATCAAAATTGACATATCGAAATCGCCAATCATGGCTGCTCCGGGTGTTCAATCATTGAAGGTATGTCGGCGATGTCGCTCCCATGTGCATGTGAATACCGCATCATGAATCAAATCAAATATGCTAATGCGAGATCAATCTGCAGTGCGTCGTTACGGGTGATGGTGCTGTCGGAAAGGTCCGTCTATTTCCAACCTTAACCAACGTCGACCGAGTTTAGCCTTGTTCCAAATCTAACCTCAATGTCAGACATGCCTTCTCATTTCATATACAACAAATGCCTTCCCTGGTGAATACATACCCACGGTGTTAGTAAACTCGGCCCCTTTGTCTGTCTTGTTACCTATTGTATACTGATGCAAGATATTCAGTTTCGACAACTATTCAGCAAGCGTGATGGTCGATGGCAAACCCATCAGCTTGGGACTATGGGATACTGCTGGTCAGGAAGATTATGATAGACTGCGACCGCTCTCCTATCCCCAAACCGATGTATTCTTAATCTGCTTCTCCATTGTGAGCCCGCCTTCGTTTGATAACGTTAAGGCCAAGGTACGTGAACAACTAAAAAGGACCTAACCAGCCAGGCCGATTTACTTGAGAATAACCAGCTAAGTTGGATCTAGTGGTATCCTGAAATCGACCACCACGCGCCCAACATTCCCATTATCCTAGTTGGCACCAAGTTGGATCTTCGAGAGGACCCCGCCACCCTGGAAAGCCTCCGAGCCAAGAGGATGGAACCCGTGTCGTATGACCAAGCCCTGGTCTGCGCAAAAGAGATCCGTGCCCACAAGTACCTCGAGTGCTCAGCCCTTACGCAGCGAAACTTGAAGAGCGTATTCGACGAGGCCATTCGGTATGATACGACATTGATGATAGCTTCTCGTTGCCTAGCCACATACTAATCTAGTCTACAGTGCTGTCCTAAACCCTCGACCTATCCCCCAGAAAGGTGGAACTAAGAAGAGCAAGTGCACAATTCTATAAACGGCACATATCAGCATATATCATTGCTTTTGAAAGTTTTGAAATTTGGTCGAGCAAGCCAGAAAGTTTTTCGAAACGATGAAGGCGTTTTGGTGGACATATAGGAAAGACTATCATCCTCCATGAGGAACCGACGTATTCAGGCATCTTCAAGTTGGCCGACTACCCATATTTCGCGTCCCCTCATTTTGAAATCTACATACCCAGACGTTTTTTGGTGGCCGTTTTTGTCGCAGGCCATGGTATTCGACCAGAAGAGAGTTAGGGGGGAAGGATCAAGTTGTAAAGTCGAAAGCCGTTAGCGAGGAATTGGGAGCGTACGTGAGCCTGCGAGTACCTTATTTTTTTTTTTTTTACAAGAAAAAAAAAAAGAGTTCTGGCACGCTGCCATCTGGTAATACTCTTTACAATCTTGGCCTTCCGGCGAGATTGGACATACGGGTAACCGGGATTAAATATTTCATGGAAATCACCCTTCGTACTAGACGGCAGCAAGAGTCACAATTACCCCTCATAGCATATTCAACTCGCCTTTTCACAATTCTGTAGATAGCATATTTGCGAGAAGAATCAAATTTTCACGGCATGTCCCCCCAAGCATGGTATTATTATTTTTTATTTTCCATTTTCTATGCGTAAACATCTGTCCCTGGGTAGGTAGGTAGGTACTTAGTAGAAAATGTGATTAGGATGAACCAAATAAAAATAGATACACAGACAGAAAAGAAGTATACTGTGTAGGGTATCATGACCGGGCTCCAGGGACCCTCCCACGACGGCTCGGGTGGATAGCATCTTCTACGCCGCCGCCAGCCTTCTTGGCCTCGCCCCCATTCTGCGCCTTCTCCTCTTTTTCGGCCTTAGCCTTAGCCTCCTCCTGTGCCCTCCTCGCGCGCTCCTCGTTGAGCTTCTCGTTCTTGGCGCGGATCTTCTCCTTGCGGTGGGAGGTGTTCCCGCCTCCGCCGGCCGTCAGCTCTACGTTGATGCGGCGCTCCTCGATCCTACCCTTGCCCGCGTCCTTGCCGGTGGCGGGGCAAGTGAAGGTGGTGTGGTGCATGGTCTTCAGGCAGGACTTCATGTGGTCGTACCGGGCGAACTCGACGAAGGCGATGCCCCGGGACTTCTTGGTGCGCGGGTCGTGCAGCAGGCGCACGGAGGTCGGGTGCACGGAGGCGAAGTGCGCGGTTATCTGCGCGGGGGTCGCGGAGTAGGGGAGGTTGCCGACGAAGACTATGAAGCGGACTTTTTTGTTGGAGGAGGAGGAGGAGGGTTGCTGGGGGTCTTCGGCGTCTGTTGCGGTGGACTCGACGTCGACTTCGACCTCGGGTTTGCCTTCGGTCTCGGGTTTGTCGTCCTTGTTTTTGGACTTGGATTTCTTGTCCTTTCTGTCCTTTTTCTCTTTCTTGCTGCTGCTCTTCTTCTTGGAACTTTCTTTACTGCTTTCCTCTTCTTCTTTGCTTTGGGACTCTGCAAGAGGTTGAGGAGCGTCGTCATCATTCATGGGAACGTCTTCAGGCGAGTCATTGGCTTCAATAGCAGCGGCAGCGTCTTCTGCAGCGGCATCTTCTTGGTCTTCGGCAGAAGGAACATGTTTGCGCTCCTTGTCTTTCTTGGAGGACTTGCTGCTCTTCTTCTTGTCCTTTTTGCTCTTCTTGGACTTCTTATCCGAAGTAGGGTCGGCATCGCTCAGGCGTCTTCGCTTCTTGCCTGATGAAGTAGCATCGCCGCTCACGACGGCGGTCGTGGTGGTGGTAGTGGCCGTGGGGTCGTCTTCTGACTTGCGCTTCTTGGAGGGCATCTTGTCTTCGATTCCCATTGTATGAAATGATTTTTTTATGAAAGTCGCTAAAGTGAGCTAGGTTGTTGAAGGCGGCTGGATACACATGTAGCTCTTTGGTACAATAGAAATCCACAAGTTGCGATAACAATTCAGACAGAAAATTTTAGTGGACCCTGCAACTAGCTTGCAGGTGTGGGGTTAGTGTCGAATAGCATCGCATTGTACAATACATACTACCTAATGTAATGCATAGATAGGTTAGGTACTTTCACGTCTTAGGTACATAGGTCCTACATGCATCAATCCATCTATCAGGCACCTTTTTGGACCGATATCCCATTAACCGAATGCTACCTTCACTCCTTCGCGAAAGATATCGTCTGACTTCCACTTGATCACCTCCGTGTCTCGGATCCATCTATCTATCCATTCATCCATCCATCTTTTTATAAATACAAGTGGACTAAGCTTAGGTGATCCAAGTAAGACAATCATGTTCTATACTGATACGTGGATAATCTGGAAACCAATGCCGATAAGGAATTTGAATGCTTTGATGTCCTACCGCATAAACTGCCTATAGTCAACTGAGAATAATAGCTTTACTGTGACACTGACAAGGCACAATCTTCGGGTCTAAATTACTTAATCGTCTCATTTTCAAACCAATTCACATTGAAAGAGGGAACTAGAAAAAACTTACTATCAAAACACTGTAAAGCCCCATAATGCCTTTGCTTTGTCTAGTCCTAGGTCCATTCAATGCTATTCATCATTCATGCACGGCCAGCTGCCAAGCGCTTGGCGCAGCTTAAAGCGCCCTCCAAAAAAAAAAGGAAACGACCACCGTGGGACTCGAACCCACAATCTTCACCAATTCCACCGGATACCGGAAAGTGACGCGATACCATTTCGCCAGACGGCCAATTTTTACTACACACTGGTGTCAATGATACAGCTTGGCAGAGCTATTTCAGTACAAGTAGTCCGAAAAAGAACAGATTCGTGGTCGATTTTAATAATCGCCTATGCTCTAAGTTCACACGGCCCTATTGGATTGACAAACAACACCATTGAAAAATAAAAAGGTTACGCATTATTGGTTTTAGATTTATTAGATCAATTTCGCCTGGTAGTCTGTTCTTATTTTATATCAAGCTTCTACTATGTACTAAAACGTTTTGGCATAGTTTCCAGTATATCCATTTACATAGGTAGTAGCTATTTCAGAAGTTGATAGTCGTGTGTTCAATCTAGTCACCCTTTTCGAATTGAATCAACATTAACTGATGTCTGATTTTCCCAAGATGCTTTCCCAAAATACTAAGTAAAGCTGTTGGGATATTTAATAGGTATCTAATATGAGCCGTGGAGAACTAATATGCTGCTGTTTGCTTAACTGCAACGAAGACTCGATGGGGTGATGGGGTTATGGGAAAAAAGGAGAAGTTGGGTAGGTAGCTGTCAGATAGTAATGCCTATATTATTCACTTTCTCTCTAATATTTTCAAGTTGCTAAACCTTTCATATTAGGTGCTTATATATCACATACAAGATACTATAGAAACGGGTGCGATGACGTCCAACCATAGAGGAAATTGGAGAGCCAGAAGCATTTTGAGAGCTCGAAGTTCCAATCTTGGAAGGCTCATAGAAGATTTAGTAGGAAGTTAAATTAATGAAATAATGCAAATATACTTGGGCCCTGTTTTATATATTCAGAGGCAGTAATACTCGGATACCTCAGGGGTGTTACTTTGGCAAGAAGCGGCGCTGAGTTGTCCTGTTGAAGTAGTCGCAATGTAAATATATGATTGCGCTTTCCTAATTAACGACGTAATGGAGCTAAGCTTCCTTCTTGAGACGCTTCGAAGTTCCTGCGTCTACAAGTTTGGTAAAAGCAGGGCGTACTTTCTCTTCACATTGAATTGGAAATATTTCAAACTTAGGCGGCGAACCTGTACCTTTCCCTTATTCCCTTTTCTTTTTTTTTTCACGTCGTAACACATATTCGGATCCTTGAACACGCCTCTCTCTTTTTTTTGGATTGCCAAATATCAACATTCGTTTCTTCGGATCGATCTTCTTGGTGATCATCCTTACAGTCTTCAGTCATTCGCTTTGTACGATTTATGGAATCTAGAAAAGCAGAAAACGCACAGAAAAGAGAAAAAAAAAAAAAAAAAAAAAAAGGAACGGATAACATAATATAACATAGCACTCATTCTCTCCTCTTGAATCCTCTCTATATCAAAAAAACCAAGTTCCAAGTCCCCATGAATTTAATGAAATTTCTTTTTGTGCGGGTTCTCCTGGGGAATCTGTTACAACTCGCTGTCGCGGTTAGAAATGGTACAATACCCAGCCCTCCAGCTGGTCCACCCAGTAAGTTCTTCTTCTTTCACACTCTTGACTGGTAGTAACCACATAAGCTGATAATAATCCTAGGTTGTGCCTCCCGTTGTATTATAGACAGCATGTTTGTGACGCAGTGTCTCGATACAAGATGCCTCTGCAACCAAAGAGACTACCAGACGGTCTGTGATCTTTCTTTTCCAACAACTCCTATCCGTCCTACTAATTCTCCTTTCTATCTAGTCCCTTTTCCAGTGTCTTTATTCTCAATGCGACTCGAATCGATACGGCCCAGCCCTCAGCCATTCCATCTCACTTTGTATGAGCTATGGCGCTGAGATCTACATGGTTGCTCCCGGTGTGGTGGGTGACGAGCTGCTGCGGTCTCGGGAAGAAGACTACTTGGCCGGGCGAGAAGTCAAGCCAGTTCCAGGCCTCCAACTGAGACAGGAGAGTGTTGCGGGCATAGGAACGATGACGGTTACTATCACCGTCACGGACTTCATAACGGTGTCCTACTCGCTCATCACCTACACCCCGACCTCACCTCGCCCCAGCCCGTTCCTCGAGACAACGCATGCAGCGGAAGTAACTACTTCCTCGTTAAGCAGGCCTTGGGTGATCCCTGTATCAGAAGGCACTGAAGGGGCTCGGTCGAGACCGTCTTTCTTCGGACTTGTATTGTGGGTCGCGTCTGTAATCATGCTCGATTGCTGGATGGACATGAGCAATCACTAGGTAGAATTAGGCGAGTATATCTCCATTGTCGATTTTATTTACGACGTGGATATCGAAGTTTGTTGTTAGAAAGAGGGACGAAATGTTAATGACAGGGCGTCGATGATCGCCCATGTAAAGTTAGCCATTGTGATAATCGTCTTTAAAATTAAATATCACGGTCCCATCCATCTGGCTGCCAATCTCGATTTGTACTTAGTAAATCCGTAGGGCATAGAATAGAATGAACTTTTAATACAGAACCTCACAATGGGAGCCCGCTGTGTAGGGGGTTCGTCTATATGCAATTACTAAATAATGAAAAATACTCATTGATTTGCGGGGTATCATATTTTGACCTTCCTGCTTCCACTCTCACGAGGTTACAGGTAATACGTCTGAATATCTTTGGCACCTATATTCATTTCCAGACTGCCCATAGGTACTCAGTAGAACAATAACTGCAAGGGCTTCTCAGGATCAGCATATCGCTCCTTGAATTCATGACGGGCCAGCCAGCGGGCTAGGGGCAACATGGTCTCTTTCATATCCATGATGCCGCGCTTCTTCTGGTCGATATGCGAAGCGTCTACGACCAGACGCTCGAGCTTGCTTAGGTTTAAGGCGGCTAATAGGTATGTTAGTGACCTGTTCAAAGGATATATATATACTTCAGGGGAAATGGGAAGCGGAACTTACAGTTATCGACTAGATCTGATAATCGAACGGGAGTGCCCACCGCGACGCCCGTGCGGTGTTTCTGGAGGAATTGCACGCTTTCTTCAAGCTTGATGTGCTTGGCGAACTAGGGAATTATAAGTACCTAGTTATAATAACTTGAGATTGCCCTCCTACCCCTTTATCGGGTCGGATGTGTTTGCTGTACGTACCAATTTCGCGACTGTGTTGTTTTTGGACTGATATTTCCGGACAGCTCTATACGTCCTGTAAGCATTCATGTTGGGACGAAGGGAAAAAAAAAAGAAAAAGAAAGTGGAGTACCTGACGAGATCTGCGGCTCTGAGACCGGCACCGGTGACGATGATGGTATGTGGTGCACCATTCTCCTTGGGTGCTTCTCCTAGGGTCTTTGGATCCGCAAATTGCTCTAGAAACTTTGGCAGATTATCTAGATTTCTCGTCTCCTGGAAGGACGTTGTGTCTGTGATGTAGTTTGCTAGAATGACCTGTTAGTTATTTTTTTATTTTTTATTTTTTATTTTTCATGTTTTTGTTAATGTAAAGGGGAAAGGGTGAAGTCATACGTGATATGTCCAGCTGACTGAGCTCGACGGGTTTTAAATCTGTTCCGAATCTCCTGATTTTCTTAGATATATGGTCTGCGAGAAGTAGGTTGTCTACCATGGATATCTTCTTGTTTACCCCGGTTTCTAAGTCGAGATACTCTTCATCTTCCTCATATGCTTGCTTTCTTCGTTTGCGCGAAGCAGGCTCGTCGTTGCGAGTGCGTTTCTTGGACTTGGCTTTTGCGGCTGCGGGTTGCTGCCTTTGAACCTGAGTCTCGGCCATTTTAAGTATTCTGATTGGCCTATTCTAGAGTATGAATTTACTTTTGGGGTTGTCAATTTGATGGTGTTATGTTAAAGTGTTGTGATGAGATGAGAATGAGAATTGTTGATGAGAAGAAAAATTCAGTTAACCGTTGAGGTCATAGAACCCATAATAGATATTCACGTATCCGAGGTTTTCTTTAGCATACCTTACCTCCATGTACTATGTATTGTACACTGCTGTACGTACCGAATACCTTGTATCTTTGAATTATCTAATCTAAGCCCCGCCATGCCGCCGACATCCCACCAAGGATAGAAAATTGCCCCGCGTCACACGTTCAATGTTCAACTGTTCGCCGGAAGAGTCAAAAAAAAATAAAAAAATATCGGCATCTTATCATCACCCCATCATACGTTAATTACTCACGCCGACGAACCTATTTAAAGGGGGAAAATTCTAAAGTTTAAATCTGACCTTTCTCGTCCCATTTGAAATTTGTATCATTCACATATACACACATAAACATGTCTGAAGCTCCCGTCGACCCGGCCCAAGCTTCGGGTTCTGTCCCTCCAGCCGAGGGCGAAGCTCCCGCTCAGTCCAAGAAGGGCGCAAAGAAGGCCGAGGCCAAGGCTAAGAAGGAAGCCGAGAAGGCCCGAAAAGCTGCTGAGCGAGAAGCTGCCGCCGCTGCTCAAAAGGCTGCTTCTGGCGGCAACGAGGATCTCGCCAAGGACAATTATGGCGATATCACTCCTACTACCAAAGTTGCCGCTGACAAGGTGCAGTTAAAACACCTGGGAGACCAACATATTGGGAAATCCGTGAAACTACGAGCCTGGATTCAAAATTCTCGTATGCAAGGCGCAAAGATGGCTTTTGTCGAGCTGCGAGAAGAGCGCAACTGGTCCATACAGGGCGTCATATCTGCCAGCGCCGAGGGCAAGCCCGTCAGCAAGCAAATGGCTAAATGGGTTGGGAGCATACGGCTAGAGAGTTTCGTCTTAGTTGAAGCGACCGTGCAAAAGCCTCTCGAGCCCGTCAAGAGCTGCCGTGTCAGCGACTACGAGCTACACTTAACAAAGGTCTATTTAATCGCTTCTGGCCCCGAGGTCCTTCCCCTGGGTCTCAACGCCGCCAACAGAGCTATTTCTAGCTTCGAAGACGAAGACCCCTCAGCGCCCGCTGCTGCTGCCGCTGCGCCGGCAGAGGGTATCGAGAACTTGAGCATTACCGAGTCTGCGGTTGCGCCGTCTGCGAGCTTGTCCACCCACTTGAATAACCCAGCTCTACACAAGCGAGCACCTGTACAGCAGGCTATCGCCGATGTTCGCATGACCGTGCGCAAGCTATTTAGCGAATATCTCGACTCTAAAGATTTCGTCCAGTTCGAGCCCCCCTGCCTAATCGGCGCCGCCTCCGAAGGTGGCGCGAACGTGTTTGCCCTGCCCTACTTCGAGAAGCAGGCTTTCCTGGCGCAGTCGCCCCAGTTCTACAAGCAGATCGAAATTGCTGGTGGCCGAAAGCGTGTTTACTGTATCGGGCCCGTATTCAGAGCAGAGAACAGCAATACCCCCCGACACATGACTGAGGTAAACGCTTCTTAACAATATTTGTCTGCTATCTACTTACTGGCCAACTAACAAATTTGTGTAGTTCACTGGTCTCGATCTGGAGATGGAAATTGAAGACCACTACCACGAGGTCCGTGACATGATCGAAGGCGTCATGCTTTACATTTTCCGAGGCCTCCAGGAACGATGCAAGGAGCAAATCGAGCTAGTCCGGTCCATTTACCCTTCGGACGAGTTCCTGCTACCGGAGCCCGGCAAGGAAGTACGGCTCACCTTCGCCGAGGGTCAGAAGCTGCTGCGCGAGGAAGGCCCCGAAGAGTTCCGCAACGTTTCGGACGACGAGGACATGAGCACGCCGCAAGAAAAAGCGCTGGGGGCCCTGGTGCGCAAGAAGTTCGGCACAGACTTCTACGTGCTGGACAAGTTCCCCGAGGGCGCGCGCCCCTTCTATACGATCGAGGACCCGGAGAACCCCAAGGTCACCAACGCCTACGACTTCTTCATGCGCGGTCAGGAGATTCTGTCCGGCGGCCAGCGTATCCACATCCCCGAGCTGCTCGAGGCCCGCCTGCGCAAGAAGGGCATCGACCCCGCGAGCCCCGGCATCAAGGACTACGTCGACGTCTTCCGATCCGCCGGCGTCCCGCCCCACGGCGGAGGCGGTATCGGCCTCGATCGTGTGGTTGCTTGGTATCTAAACTTGCCCAGCGTGCATCTCGCGAGCTATTACCCTCGCACGCCCAAGAGGTTGACACCGTAAGGGGTGAGTAAGTACGTACCTAAGGTATCTAGGTAGGTAATGTGTGGTTTAGTTTTTTTTCTTTCTCGAGGCCTGCTTCGATAAATAAAGAAGGAATGAGAGGGAAATGTAAATAGAAGAGGAGAAATGAAGAAATTTCTTAACGATTCAGGGGCGACGACAACGACGACGTATTGGTCATACTCGAACCGAGATTACGAGTAGATTCCATTATAGATACAACCCAATAAAATAAAAATTTCCAAGTTAATTAATGCTTTGCGTGTCTTTAACATCGATGAACAAATCAATTACCTAACTACTAAAATGGTAAAGAGTTTTGCTTCGCGGCTCTGAGTTCCTGCGAACAGAGAATAAGTAAAAGGGGGCTAGGTACCTATTTCGGGACCTAGGTAGCAACAGGATAGTGGGATCAAGAATATGGATGATAAATTAACATAAGATGAGGTTACCTTTTATTTAATCATATATTCGACATTTCCCAGCGTGCAGCATCATCTAACTGATCATTTATGTACCTGGTATTTATAATGATATCCTATCGTGATACCACTGACTTACCGTCTCTCTCTTTCGCTCCTGTTTCTCTTCCCTTCACATTACTTACTTGCTAGTGTACAATTGCATGCCGCATGCCGCATTTTCCCCAAGTAATCATTCCACGGCATGATACTTCTTCTTCTTCCATCCACGCATTTATCCCAATTAATATTTTAGGTAAATAGGTACCTCCCTCCCTCATCACTTCGTTTCCAATCCCCATTCAACTGCCTACGCTTTCCATCGAGCATCGATCTGCTTTTTCCGGACCTGCGTTTGGGTTGTTAGCGTCTGTGTATGCTTCACTTAACTATTTAAAGGAAAACGAGAAAAAGAGATAAAAAAGGGGGTGGGGGGAGGAGGAGAAAGAGGGAAAAAATAGGAGAAAAGCCTTACCATAGGTCTCAAAGCCCCCACGCCCGCCACAAGCGCCGCCACGGTGCCCACGAGGGAAACCTTATTGAAGCCCTTCCCCAGGACATCAAACGCCAGACTAGGCGTGACCCTGGTGCCAAACACGTCGACGCCGTACGCGAGGACCAAGCTGGTGCTCTCGAGGACCGCGGGCGCGGTGATGATTTTCTTAACGCCTAGCACGTCGCGCTGGTGCGTGATCATCATGCGTGGGTCCAGCTCGATGGCCGGGAAATACTTCGTAAGTCCCTCTTCGAGCTCAGCGGGGGTCGGGTCCCGGCCCACGGGACGGCGGGGTTCGAGGGCCATGCGCGGGATACCGACGATGGAGCGGGATTCGGGGAGGTATGCTAGGACCTGCCGGGTCGTTATGCCCTGTCGGGTTTTGGTTACGGCGAGAGACGTTATAGGAGCCGAGACGATAAATGTTTTAGATACGACGGATGGGAGGTACGGGCTGGTGGGAAGGTCGACCGGGTCTAGGGAGGAGTAGTTGACAAGGTCCGCGAGCGGGCCGCGGTCGTTGGCGTAGTCGGATTCGTATAAGTCCGATACGACGATTTGGTACCCCTTTAGCCGCTGGGACTGCGAGTCTCGCAGCTTGTATTGGCCGAAGAACGAGCATACGAACCAGTTCTCTGCAATAGCACAACTGATGTCTTTGGTAGGGTCTATGCCTTCGTAGGTAGACGAGGTTAATACTTGTCCGGATACAGTATCTAGGAGGTAGACTGAGAGTGAAGCCGTTTGTTCGTTAACCGTTGCTACCACAAGGGTGTTAGGGTTCAAGTATTTATACTTGACAGTTCGGTCTCCTAATACTCGGCCTATAGATGCAATGGGGTCGTGCGTAGATCGGCTTGCTACCTCAACAATCTTCTGTCCTGCAGGGGGGTTGAAGGTCCAAGTCGAGATTGCGACAGCTTGTTCGCCCTTAGTCAAAAATTTCACCCCCCGGATTCCACCGTCACTTGTGCGAGTGACGATAGTTTGCTTAGGGGCCCATGTGCTGTTCAACTCAGCAATCTTCCCACCTTCACCGATAGGTAGTAACCAGGGTCCAGCGTCGCTGTCCACTACAACAGCACTTTCAACAGGCGGGAACAAACCAATCGGCATCGATTCAACCGTCTTGCCCGTATCAGATTTGACGATGATGAATTCCCCATCAGCTCCGCGGACGGTAACGAATCCGTTCGCATCATCTGCGTAGATAGCCCTCACATTCCAGGGCTTCTTTCCGGGAGTCTCGTTTGCCGATTTAGACCAGACGATTCTCCCGTGGTTGCCGGTGTCAATACCGTACAGTTTGCCGCGCTTTGTCGCGAGAACAACAAGCTTATTGAAACCGAAACTATCTCGTGTCAAGGTTTTGCTAGGCTCTACGGTTTCCAAGCCAAGAAGACTAGCTGAAAGACGCTCGGGAACAGTTTTCAGGTACGCGGGTAGGTATTGCAGTTCGTCGATGTGACGGGCCACACGGTGCACAAAGGCGGACCAGGGGTCGGTATGCGCCTCGGCCTCTAACGTTTTCGCCAGGTCTTCCGATTCGGGAATTTCCGCCCACGTAGCAGCTACTGCGCCGCTCAGACCTTCAGGTCGAGTCCAAGATACGTCGCCGTTGACAATTTGAGTCCAGTCATCTTCATCCGTAACAATAGCCGACCGGACGGCGAAGGTATCTTCGGACTTCTTGATGACCTCGGAAACACCGTGGATAGCATCAAGTTTCGGTACTCTCGTGTCCAAGGGCCAGCGACCTAAGATGCCGTGAGAGATAGAAGAGGTGATAATAACCTCGTCGGTAGTAACTCGAGTGAAGTAGACATTGGCAGCTGAGGAGCTAGTAGAGAATGCGCTTCCACCGTCGAGCAAAGGTAGGTCATATGCTTTGCTAATAGCGTTGCTCTTGAGATCGATGTGGAACACATCTGCTCTGCTCCCTTTCTTAGTCCGGGTGTGTACGAGGAAATGCGGCGAAGAGCGGAGGGTATGGGGCGCATGAACTTCCACACCAACGGCATCGACCACAAGAGGGAACTCCTGTCTGCTCTTAGAGCCGAGGACGTTGACCTTGAGCTTTGATAAAGTGTTATCCGTCCAAGCGACGACGGGAGCCGCAGAGTTGGCCCCGACGAACTGGACATCCTCGGGCTTCTGCACCTCGCCCTTCGTCCCGAGCACGATTTCGTCTAGCTTCTTTCCGGTGAGAGTATCCAAGGCGATAACCTTGAGGGTATAGGATAACAGCGACCCATGTAGGGTGACGACAAACACCTTCTCGACGTTGGTGCTGACTTGCAGCGGCACATCATTAGTGACCTCCCTGAATTCCCATACCACCCTGCCCTCGACGCCGTCTATTCTTCTCGCAACCGTCGTGCCGTCTTCCCGATGTAACGCCAATACGTCCTTGTGGCCTTTCTCGGTCAATTCCATAATTTCCAGATCCTTCACAGCTCCGTCGAAGTCCAGCGTCCAGACATTGCGGCCGCTAATAGCATCCCACGAATGAACTGAGCTTCCCAGAGCACTCGTCAGCCACGTCTCGTCCTCGCCAGCTCGTAGATGGCCACCCCCATCGGTAACATTCTTATTTAACAACTGTCTCCACACGATAGCGCCATTACCAGGGTTCACGGCGCCTAGAACACCTAAATCGCTAAGTGTATACAGCAGACTGGCCTTTTCCTGGGGCCTCGGTCGGTGGAAGAAGGTAGTCTCGCGCTGGGGAACGCCCAGGAGCTCGTGGTGGAAGTCGATGTGATCGACCTCGTCCTTGAAGACGGCGCGCACGGCGGCAGGGAGAGCTAGAAGTAGGGCAATGGATAACGACTGCACCGGTAAATGCATCTTGGTCGGATGCGTAGAGATCTAAATCTACGCGACGAAAGATGGCTTAGTTGGGAACCGGGATCGGAGTTGTGATCGTGGAATCAGTAATTATCTGGCATTTGCATAGTTAGGTGGCATCAATGGGGGGGTCGAGAGATAAAGTCGGATGGTCGAATAAGTCGAATTCCGGGGTTAGCAAATCAGACCCATGATACAATGCTTACGTAGGTAGCTGGTACGGATTCGTACCTAACCTACTATTACGTAATTTTATGTACAGAATGGGTTTATTCGGTTACATAGTATGAGTAATGTAACAATAGCATCAATTGGTATCTCTCGAAGCACAACTATCATCTACGCCTGGTATTACATGGATCGTTATCAAGACTTCCATCTCTCCATCTTGACCGTTCAGTTTGAAAAAAAGAGGAAAAAAAGAAAAAAAACACGGATTATCTGCTCGAACAGCCCTGAATAGCTTTGTCATGGAATATCGTCCTGGAATCATGATTAACCATTATTTATATCTGACCTTGAAAAAAGCCTAGATATTTGAGATTTACTCATCGGCAGTTCTATGCTTTCGGTTAACCAAAGTCCATTTGATCCAAGTTAATGAGACCAAAACTTACGCCTTTTTGGGCCGACCTCGACCTCGTCCACGCTTAGGAGCAACCTCTTCCTCGTCAGCTTCGGCGGTCTTGGCCTGACGGCTACCTTTTCCCTTAGGTGCTGCCTTCGGCGCTGCCTTCGTAGCTGCCTTGGGTGCTGGCTTAGATGCCGCCTTTGGAGCCGGTTCCTCATCATTTTCTTCTTCCTCCTGCTCCGATTCAACAACCTTTGCCTTACGACCGCCCTTCGCCTTGGGCTTAGCCTCAGCTTTAACTTTAGCCTTGGGCTTGGCCTTAGGAGTCGGCTCCGGTTGCTCATCTAGCTCATCATCGTCAGATTCGAGGGTTGGAGCTTTAGCAGCAGCCGTCTTTTTGCCTCGTGCCTTAGCAGGGGCCTTAGCAGGAGCTTTGGCGGGAGCTTTGACAGGTGCAGCCTCCTCTTCAGGCTCTTTCTGCTCCTCGTCCTCGTCCTCGTCCTCGTCGGCTACCTTCTTAGCCTTGCGGCCAGCTTTGGTGGTCTTCTTCTTGGGAGGTGGGGCATCCTCTTCTTCGTCTCCCTCATCTGTCTTCTTGCGGCCACGCTTGGCAGATTTCTTGGGAGCAGCCTTCTTGGGGGCTTCATCTTCCTCATCCTTGACGTGTGTGAGTTATAAAAGCAAAAATAGAACAGAATGGGGAAACTTACCTCGGAACCCTTTGTCTTCTTCTTGGTAGCGGCACGAGCACGAATAGCAGCCTGGCCGGGGTTGTTGAATTCGGGGTCCTGGTAAGTTGTTAATCACTTTTCCGATGGAAAATGTGCATTAAAAAAAGAAAAAAACACTTACTCCTTTGAAATCCTCGGGGTCGATATGGCCTTGAGTCACGACACGGCGAATCTTCTCTTGGATATCAGGGTGATCCCTAGGGATGAAGAATTAGCGAAACAAATGGACAACGTGTGGTTATTTGTTTAAGACTTACTCTAATTCATCGTAGCCATCAATCATGTCCCAGTCGTAATCACCCTCGCTGGAGATTTTCTCCTGGATATTGTTGACGGTTTTACCGGAGACACAACCCCTTCGATAATGTTAGTTGGCAAACTATAAACGGTAACTAACTACCTGGGTATCCAATCAACAAAAGGTATGGAGTTAACATACCAGTGTCGCCATTTGTAAGATCCGTTTTCAAGTTGAGGCAGCTCAACCCAGACACCGAGACGCAGTTCACCCTTCAGGATTTTGACGCTGGCCTTCTTGCACACGGTATCCTGGCAGAGGGCACGGCCAGTCTTGGCGATCTCTAAAATGCAAATTAGCTACATTAACCAGGGTATTTAAGAGGAGGGAGGTGGGTGCGTAGATGAATAAACTAGTGATAGGATATAATGTAAGGGGGTGGGCGATAATGATGTCAAGTAGGAGGAGATAAGTGAAATTCACAACTTACCAATGCGATAAGACATGATCGTGCCGTATCAATTCGAGATATCTCAAATATACGGCACACTCTCGTTGGATACGGAAAATTAGTATCAAAGTAGGGTGATGTCGAATGAGGTAGAATTGGTATTTTAGTTGCGATGAGATGGAGTTTTTCTTTTGCTAAAATGCGAGGGGTGGTTTGGCCCTGAGAAAAAAGATGTGATTTAATGCAGGACCGGTGAAGATGGGATTGTTCGTTTAAGAAAAATTCCTAAAGAAACTGCAATTTGAAAGATGCGTTTTCTTTAGAACGAAGAAAAAATATTAATTGTAGTAGCGCATTTGAAATTAAAAAAGATAAAAACGGAGAGAGAGAGAGAAAATAACCTCATGTGTTGAAGGCAGAGAACAATAAAGGAAGGGTGGTTTAAAGTTGTCGAGTTTGGATGGAAGAATTGGAGAAACGAAACTCGGGGGAGTTGGAAACGCGTTGATCAGCGCGTCGAACACGCAGTGTACGGAGGCAGCTCCAGACACCCCAACCTGTCTACTTAGCAGGCAGTTAGCAGAGTCACTCATACAGGTAGGTAGTGAGTGTCCTATAGGTACAGTTGACACTACCTAATGTAATACAATTTTAGGCAGTAAACAGATAAGCGGATAGCTTTAGGTTTAGGTAGTATTAGAGGTATGTAGGATAGGAGTTAGGTATGTGCACAGTTGACTCATGATATAGTTATTTAATTTGCAACATCTTTTCATTCTAGGGGAAACGATCACCTGTTTAAAAATCCTGCCACTTCCCAAGCCTTTTCTAGCATTCGCGACATCAACGACTTATTTCATTTCATCTCATTTCATCTCATTTCATCGTATTATTTAATCTTGCTGTCCCTTTTTTTTTTTTTTTTTTTTTTTTTTTTTTTTCCTTTACCAACCTAAGCATGGAAAAAAAAGAAAGAAAAAATGAATTTCGTGTCCAAATTTCATCATGATGCCTAATAACAATCCTATCGTACTTATAAAAAAAAGAGAAAACACAACATTACTGTTTCTCCTATAGGAAAGGACACCAACCAATATACATAGCCGACAGGTTCTTCGGGTTAACAGCCTGCTTGATCAGCTCTTCCACCTGTCCCTCTACCCCGAGCGGTATGCTCTCGTCCGGTAGCAAACCCCTGACTTTCCTCTTGATGCTATCCACCACGCTCTGCGGATTGAGCTTGACCACCTCGTTTTTTCTGCGCTTATCCCGCTGTAAATCTAATGTCGGGTCGTAGATGAACGCTTCTAAGATAGTCATCAGCGTCTCTTCCTGCTGTCGAAGGATGCTCAGCGTCAGCTCTGAGCACTGTCTGAACGGCCCCTCGTATCCGTAGATTCCCATTGCCGCCACCATATTGTGCGTTAGGCGGAACGGTACCCGTTCGGGCTGCGCAAAGGTAAGACCTTTATCGAAAAGACAATTGAAGTCAACGTGGAAAACACCGCCGTTGCCTTCTTCTAGCAGCACGTTCTCGCCGTGTCGGTCACCCAGTCCTAGGATCGTGCCGACCATTGACATGACGGCGCACGATCTCGTGTACCTGAGTCGAGCTGCAAACCAGGCTGAAGGGTTCGGGAATTGCGCGATGAACCAATTAGGGAGTACAGGCGGAAACATTCCTAGGATCGTCTCCGAAAATATCTTGGTGTTTTTGTCCCCCGAAGCGGCGTCTTTCATCATCTGCGCCAAGTGCTGATAATTAGGGATGATACCACGAGATCGGTAAATGCCGAGGAGAATATCCCGGAGTGTTTTGAGCCCGTCAACCCACTCGATAATGCCGCACTCCTCATTGAGCGGCGTTACGGCGTACGTCTTGATGTATAATTGCCTCCTGCTAGACTCCGCATCTCGCTTCAGTGATCGGTTGATCATGCTGTTGAATTCCATTAATCGCTGATCAGTCCGAAGATCATCTTTAGGTTTGATCAGCAGCCCATAATTTACTCCGTTCGATCCTCGAGCCGTAAGCTTTCGGGGTTTTGCCAAAGAGCCTAGCACTAACACCTCATCTAGGAATGACTGTATGCATATGACGTCTCGAGAAAACGCTTTATGTTTTTTGACATTATCCGTGAGCGTAGGTAACGTAGCCGTGAGACAGGCCTCGATTGGGACGACAAGGGGACATGGTGTGCATTTGTGATTGAAGTTCAGATCCCGAGTGATGCTGGCCACTGTCGTCCTATTGCTTTGGAAATCCCCATTATTACAAGCCATTAGTAGCTGCTCTGCCAACTTCTCGCCCATACGCAGCAGAGCTTTCAGATCAAAGGAACCGCTCTCTACCTTCTTACTCCTACCCCTGAGTTTCTGTAGCATTTGATGGCCGCGTGCCCTCCGTTCAGAATTTGCTTGTCGAGTTGTCATGACTGCAAACAAGCTCCATAATGCCTGCCTTGGATGGGCCTCAACAACTCTTAGTATGATCTCCTCCAGTATCATGAATACCTCCGTATTGGGATGGGCGATACGAGCAACCAGTTGAGGTAAAGTGGTATAAAAAATGTACGCGGGCAGCCGCTGGATTGATTTGAAAAGATATTTGTGAAGCGACTCGAGCTGTGTTTTACGGCGATAATGAAGCTCTTTAGAAAGCGATATCTTGCCTTCCGGTGCTTTATCAACCTGTGCACCCATCTCAAGCCATAGCGTCAGAACTCGGGGGAGAGTCTGGTATAGATACTTGACGCCATAGTTTAACGATCTGATGTAGTTCTCAATTACGAGCTTGGCCGTCTCCCCGGTCAGGTATTCGTCGCTTTGATCATCTGGCTTTAGCACTTTTTCGGATTCGAGAACCTTTTTATAATGTCGGCCGAGGTAGTAGTGGCCCTTTTCCCATGTACCATATATTTTTGGGACGTTCCGATAATGTTCTCGTAGTGCAGAAGCATGAGTTTGCCCTGCGCTGTCAAGCCATTTCGCGAGAAGCAATTGAGCCCGTGCAGTCAACATACTCTGCTGCGACTCAAGATTCTTCTCAGATGATTCATGTTCAGTAAAGCTGTGACTCGTAAATGCTTGAATATCGATAGCTCCTTGAAGTGTCTGGATTGCTTTTCTATTGTGGCCTTCTTTCCACAGGAGCCGGGCATTTTCGATGGTCGCGGAATCGTCGCCGAGCTGCGAGGCATGGAGTACTGCATTGAAGGACTGGTGCATGGAGTTGGTCTTTCTCGCGAGCCGGGCACTCGATAGCCAGAGCGCTGATATATCCAGATCACTAAACCTCGACCTATTCAAGTTAGCTCTTAAGGAGAAAAACAGATTGTATAATTCATGGAGGCCTTACCCCATCAACTTCATAGCCGCCCGTCGAATGCTTAGTACATATTGTTTATCATTGACATAAGATCCGAGAATCTCGAGACGCCGGCCTAGGGTTTTGAGTACCTCTTGGGGATGTTGATTGCTATCGTTGTTAATACCAGCAATTAGTTCCAGGTCAGTTAGAACATGACATTTCAGCAGGGGTTCGTGGCACGCCCGTAACGACGACGTGACTGAGTAGTTCATAGAAGCATTAACTCTGTCTCTGAGTACTCTCATCTGATCGGCGAAGTCCTTGGTCGATCCCCTCTTTAGGCAAAGAAGAGCTTGAGCAATCGATACGTTGAAATTTTCCGTGATATCTCCCTGATATTTCCTGATAAATTTCTCCATCGTCTGCCATCTTCCTGTTGCCCAGGACGCTTCCACGGCGTAGGGTACTATCCGGTTAATCGTCGTGATAGCGGTGTGCTTTTCAATGCCTTCAACATAATTGAGGAGGACATCTAAACTTTTGATTAGTGAATGGTCTGAAGGATGTAGTGCATGGCGGAAGCAGCTCACCGTGTTGTCCTGATTCTTTGAGGCAAGTTAACAGGTCAATCTGAACATCCACATTGTCAGGGTCTTCAGCCAGTTTGATTTCATACCAAGTCTGTGCTGCAGCCCATCTCCCAGCTTTCTGATGGCTTCGGACCTGCTGGTTGATATCAAGTACATGCAGATGCGCCGATATTCCCTCTAAGCCATCTGGTTCGTCTATTTGCGTATATATATCTTGCAATCGTTGGAGGAACCGCTCTCTCTCCTCGGTACCCCTTTTTTCCTCATCCACTTGCCGGATGTGTTGTTCTAGATGGAACAACGCTCGAGCATAAGCTTTGCAATCTACGGCACGGTTCGATATCAATTCGGCAGGAATCGAATCTAGGATCTTCTGCACCTTATCCATAGCAGCGTGATCACGCGGACCGAGATTTGTTTGAACCCTCTTCATTTGTAACCAGCGCATGCCATAGTCAATGAAGCGGAACACGGCCTACTAAGTTAGTATTAGAGCTTTGGATCAGACGCATTTGAAGCTTACCTCGCAATACAACTTTTGGTTTTCCCTCTCCTCGTAAGTGGCATTATTCGGAACTTCGTGCTGAAGCACGTTAAGAAGTTCATTAAGCAGGTTCAAGCGCTCTTCGTCGGTGGTATCTTCGCCAATGATGTTGTGAAGAACTACGTAGGGGAAAAGGAATTCTGCTGTCGATAAATCCTTGATCCGGATCACTCGACACAGAGGCTCGAATATTAGTTGAGCAAACGGAGCTTGCGGCTTGCGCATGAGATCAAGAGTGAAGCTCCGCATCCAGTTGGCATACCTTGTCTTACCGGGACGAAAGATTGGGTATTCTGTCTTCTGCGGTGCCATTGGCTGGACAACATATCTTGAAGTCATGAAAGGGATCAAAACTTCCCGTGCGTTTTCAGACATGGATAGCCATTTGCGGTAAATAGGCGCTGCTTCTCGAGAACCTTGCATCTCCACAGCAGCCCTGATGTCGGACCTGTCCAGAAGCTCTTGCATGGCATAGGAGAGGAATCCCTGAAGGTTGGTATCGGTTGCTGAGAGGAATGACTTTACGAGAACCTCCTCTAGTATATATATAACGAAATCTGTTGTCTCTCCAGCATGCTCAAAATTGCTTTTAACGACAATCTGCCTCTCGGCACGAACTGTCTCCACGCGATTTGGGTCTAAACAACCTATTAACCCTATGCACTGAGTGCAGAGATCGCTAATTTCACTATGGACACCATTATACCGCGATGAGCAATCGAGAAGCGACCGAATGAGAATAGGCACAACGGAATCAGGCTGCTCACTAACGGCGGATGCCTGTAAATAGTCCTGCTGTCTCTGCAGGTAGGATACGAGCTCCCTCAGTGCTAGCAATACGACCCCATCATTTTCATGGCGGATTCTCTCAGCAAGTAATGAGAAGGCTGTCCTGCTATCAACCGGCTGACGAAGTTTGCTAAGTTGAGCTTCAATATCCGACAGATTGTTGATGTGACTAAATGATGGAAGTTTACTAATCATCGCTTCTAGTACTGTAGTTTCTTTCTCCAATAAATACTCGATCAAATTCCGAGTTTGCTTCTGGGTTGCTTCATTGAGCGAGGACCAGTAATGGCTGATAAGGAAAAACGTTGTCTCAAGAAGAGCTTCAACATCCTCTTCTTCTAAGTGAATAAGCATCGTAGCCCAGCAGGAAAATGCAGCAGAGCGAAGTTCGTCATCCAGCATAACAGCTTGAAGACAGGCAGATATCTATCCTAAGTTAGTATATATTAAGTGCAAGGCCGTGAAATGGACATTACCTGAGGACGAGCAATACGAATATACTGTTTACCGGTTCGAATCATCTCTTCCATCGCCCTTATGTACCGTTTCCGCTCCTGCGTAGGTGTTCGGATGGGCGTATCATTGATGACTTGGGTCAACCCAGCCATAAGAGCTAGCGCATACCTTTGCAAAAAGGGGCCTGATGCATGTACTTTCTTCTGTTTTAACTCTCCAGTTCCAGCTAGCATCATACTTGCCACTTTGTTTAAGACATTGCGGATCTGCAAGTCTAGTCAGTACAGTCCATAATAACCTAGGTATGTGAACGTAGGGCTCTCACGTGAGGTTTGCGATCTTCATCAGAATCACCTGCCGCCTTTAGCAGTTCCAAGGTAGTCCCGATAGGTTCTATTCGAAGTAACTCCAAAAGACCACCAGATTTATTAAGATGCGGGGATATATGTCCCAGTAGCTCCATACAAAATTGCTGGATGTCGGAGGCTTCTTGTGTTAGTAACAGAGCAAGTATTGGGCCTAGGTTAGCCTCGTCCAGACACGGCTGCCAAGCTTCTTGTTCGTTTCGAGCTTCAGCAATCTTTTGAATGACATCCCGCCTCTTGGTAAGCACCAACCAGGGCAAAGCGTGCTTTTGTATGTACAATAAAAGTTCCGCTATGCTCATATCTAGGAGCTCTGCTAGTAACTTTGTTAGTTTTGGGCGGGTTGTGAGATCTTTGATTGCGGAGAAGGCAAGATATCTCCAGAATGGCTCAAAGAATTGTCGAATGGCCATGCCTCGGGCGCGAGCAAGCTTTATTATCTGAGTAGAGTAAGAAATATGTCGGAATAAACATTATAAGTTAATATTCATACCTCAGCAAATGCGGCAGCAGATACGATCATGCTCTCATGCCCCAAATAATCAACAAGCTTTACCAGTACAAGGTTCAGCTGATCCTCGTATATAACACTAATGCAGACATTTAGTATTCGTTTGTCAATGGTGCCAAGTATTTGCGTTTACCTTCCGACTTGAGACCAAGCTAAAATGCAGGTCTCCGTAAGCTGGGGTTTATCTTGGTCCGAGAGAGACCGAAGTATATTAAGAATATTCGCGCAGTTCTTTTGTACGAGGTTTGATGTGATATTTAGATGCTTTGATACGGAAAGGAACATGGTAATGGTTCGCCTAAACTAGTCAGATAAAAAAAAGATAAAAAAAACATGCTGAACATTGACTCACCCAGCTGCAATACGAAGTTCTCTGATCGAGCTCTGGAGCGATTTCAAACACCACAGCGCAGTCGTAGAAACCTCTATGTCTAGGAAATCCGAATCTGTACAGTGCTTTGCAATACGTCTCACTGCAGTCATCGCAGTAACACGCGGTTTTCTAGATTCAAGGAAACTTGGAAGCTCAACTAATGAAGCAAATATGGCTTGAACTACTTGCTTCGTGGCAAGGCCTGAATATAATAATTCCTCGTGTGATGGTTGAGAGACTTGGCAATGGTGACAGTCAAGTCGCAAGAACCTATCACCCCCTTTATCATGTATTGAAAGTGTGTCATCGGCCGCGCAGCAGATGTAGCCGAGTAAGTCGATAATCCGGCACAGCTCAGGTTCAGATAGCTCTTTGAATCGAGACCTGTCATAGTAAGTAACATACAAGCATTTATGAAGGTGATGAATAAATAAACGTACTCTAAGATCGGACCCAAGTCCACAAGAGTCGGCATAGGCTCTGCTCCAAGTAAATGCCATAGCTGAGTAGTTAATTTAGATAACGACAGCGAATCGGCCGAGACTTTTCTGCGTTTTGACTGACGCTCTAAATCAGTGGCATCTGTAACTTCTATGTTCAATTCATTGACCTCCTGGCGGAGTTGTTCGTCGGAAAATTGGTCAATCTGCGCCACGACACCTAAAGAAGTCGGCACGAGCGCAGTAGTTACCTTTCGAAGCAGCTCTAGACACTTCTATATAGGAATCAGCAACTCCTCTTCCAATTTCAAGCTATTACTTACCCATAAATCAGTACCAGAGACAATGACTTCGTTCCCTAATATCAGTTTCTCAAGCACTGGTATTAGCTGCGAAGTGGCGAGTCGCGATGTTGGTTCGGAGTGTAGGCAAGCTTTAGCCACCTTGCCAAGTGATCTGCATAGCAATTGGAACTCCGAACTTCCTTGCCCGTTAATTACAAGCTTGTCCAAAGAATAACTTGACATTTCCATGCAGAGGAGAACCAGCAAGGTAGAAGCTTTCTCCCGAACACAGGCATCGAAGTTGTTGGTGGTCTCGGCGGTCTGATAGAACTGCAAGGTATTTCTTAAGAGCGTGGGGATGACGGGAGGAAATATATGATGCCATTGAACTTGGATGCCGTGGAGATGAAGATAAGCATCGAACAGCCAAGGAATATACTCTTGAAAATTGGAGATGATGTCGAATTCAGCATAGCGTGATGTCAGTGGCATAGACATGATGGACAAAAGGCAAGAAGCGTGTTGTAGAGCCTGCGATGCCAGTGGTATAGCGTATGTACATTGCTGTTGAAGTAGCCTCAAGTCTCCAGGGGCAGTGGAGATAAGAAACGGTTCCGGTGGTAAGTGTAAGTGAACAGGAATATCCCTGTTCATTGAGTGAGATGTGAGTGCTTTAAAATACTCGATTATAGCTGCGTGAGTGGTCAGCTGAGACCATTAGTACGGAATCAAAGCAATTACAGGCCTACCGTTGAAGCAGAGTTTAATATAGGCAAGGAGCTGTGGAAGGACAGGCCACAAAACCCCGGTATGAGAGCTGATGAAGAGAACTTCGCGAAAAAACAACTCGATCTCTCCTTTTAGATCAGTGCAATGGTCGTTCCCAAGCATTTTCAGTACCTTCGGAAAGATCCATAACCACAGGGGCTCGCTTCCTCTGAAGAGGAACGAATCCGAATCGGATTTGGCGTTCAGAACTTCCGGAGTTTCTCTGATTGTAATCTTCAAGAAGTTCAACGCTTCCAATGCATTTGCGCGTAGCCGGGCTCTATCGGCAAAGGGATCATCCCATCTAAGGCCTTCTAGAACAACCCTAGTATAGACATAGATCAGCATGTGATTATGCTCCATACGCTCTTTCGCAGTCCTCAATAATTCGGGCTGATTCTTGACATCTTCTATGATACCGAAGAACTTCTTAAGTTCTGCCGTCTCATCTGGTCGAGAAGACCGCGTCGAAGCGGAGATATTTTCCACCAATTGCGCTGCCAGAGTTGAAGGCGGCGGGCCATTATTATTCATAGAGCCATTCACAAGGCTCTCACGGCCGTTCGGGCCAGCTCGTCCGTGAGATGTAGGAGCCATAGCGTCAGTACCATTACTTTATATGAGCCAGATCCAAAAAAAAGAAAGGAAAAAACAAGTGAAGGCCGGGTTTGCGATCGTAAGTTGGAGACGCGTTTCACGCGAATTTGTTTGTCGCGACGCCACGTGATTTGAATTTAGAGCTTATCAGCATTCAAGGCGGGGTCGAAACTTTATCTTCAACTGGCTGGTTGGCAGGCAGGCTGGCTGGGCAGTTTGGGGGGTAGGGCAACCTTGAGTCCCCCTGTCTGAATAACACTGTATCAGCTGCACACTAAGCTCAAGTTCAATAGTAGTATCTCCACTAAGCTTAAGTGACAGACCACTATATTTGTAGCGATATCACCCACTATACAAGATAGCCAATACAGTGCAATGTGCTTTCATTTGCACGCCGCTTTGCCAAGACTACCTACCCCCCTTAATAACACTTCGCAGACATCTACAACTCATTAGGTACCTACCCAGTTGAATGGACATTTCAACGTTCCGATTAATAAGCCCAATGATAGCAAAGTCAATGATGTCCAAATTATCACATATCTCCCGGCAGCACATTTATAGTATCACTCGGTAAGGCCACATTAATATGTTATTACGGAGCTCGACCAGCTAGCTCCAGGTACCTTTTATAGTCGGGAGGCTAGACATAGATAGAGGACCAAAGTAAAAGTTTTGCCCCCCCTTTTTTTCCAGCACAGGCTCGGCATCAACTGTATTAGGAGAAGCTATCTGTGAAGTAAGCATAGCGATAGACTACATGGTTTTTTTTTTTCTTATTCGCAATAAACGAGAAGGATGTAGTCCTGAGGTTGCAGTTATCTAGCACCATTGCTACTCAAATATCGAACCGTGCAAGAAAGAAACTCATTCGCATTACTTAGAGATCCCACTATGGGCTATCCACTTAGAGACACATCTCTTCACCTCGTCCAGATCCTCAATGAAACGAGATCGGACATAATTATACCATCCTTGCTCGGAGGCTTGTCAGAATATCGCAATCGAAAAGCAAATGTAGTTGCGCACCATCTTGTGGCAGATATATCTCATAACTCCGCCAGTCATAATCGGAGTGTTGATCACACCACCACTACCAGTTGTCATCCTGGTCGACGTTGTTTGAGTTGCCACCAGATCCCCAACCATCCTCAGCAGTTCCTCCAGCATTGGGAGCACCCCAGCCGTCGCCTGCATCACCTCCAGAAGCCCAGGAATTGGCACCAGCATTCTGACCATCCTGAGGACCGTTCGTCTGCCATGCGTCTCCAGCGTCTCCCGCTTGGTCCTCAATGTCGCTCGTATCATCCTCCATCTTGAATTCCTTCGGGTCTACGCCCTCGGGGATGTACTGCTGAAGGAAATCGGGCACAGGCTGTCGGGTTTCCATCAGAATCTTTGTCAAATCCTCAGCGAGAGGTTCGTCTCGTTCAGTGTAGAACGAAGTAGCGGAACCGGTGTATCCGATACGACCAGTTCGACCTATGAAGTGTTAGTCAAAGAAGACACTTTGGAAATAAAGGATTTCTTACCAATACGATGAACGTATTCCTGAATTCCTCCATGATCTGCGTTCGGAAGGTCATAGTTGACGACGTAGCGGACATTACGAACGTCGATTCCGCGGGAAGTGATACCCGTGGCAACTAGAATAGGTGTCCTACCGGAACGGAACGCTCGCATGGCGTCCTCTCGTTCGCGCTGAGTGCGGTCCGAGTGCATCGATGTGCAGGGCATACCCTTGTGAAAGAGGTAATCGTCGATCTCGTCTGCCGTACGCTTACTGTTGACAAAGATGATGGTTCGGGCCGGATCCAAGGAGTACATAAGATCGATAAGAGCCTCTCGCTTCAGCTCTTGCTTCACAAAAATGACATCTTGTGAAATGTTGGCATGGGTACTTCCGATACGACCCACGCGAACACGAATGTGGTTCATCGCAAGGTACTCCCTAGCAACTGCGCGAACAGCGCCAGGGAAAGTTGCCGAGAAAAGCATGTATTTCACGTTTCCCTGTTCCTGTTCTGTAGTATATGTTAGATCTATATCGATGTGCTAGGATTTATAAGCTTACCTCCGCCAACGAGAATCTGTTCAAATTCCTCGTGCCAATCCGCGTCAAGCATCTCATCGGCCTCATCAATCACCATATATCGAAGTCGACGAAGTGTAAACAGATGCGAGCGCTGCATGATGTCGATAAGACGACCAGGAGTGGCAACGAGGACATCACAACCTCGTCCGATCTGTTGGAGTTGCTCCTGAATAGGTCCTCCTCCATAGACCACGCAGGGACGAAGCAATGTGCGGTAGCAGAACCTGCGCGCTTCGTCGAAGATTTGAATCGCCAACTCTCGGGCAGGGCAAACAATCAAAACCAGGGGTTCGGCTCGGAAATTGGCTAGGTTGCTTCTAGGAACCTCAGAAACGGGGCGACGAGCGACCAGCTTTTTGGCTTTGCCCATCAGCTCATTCAGAATAGGGATCAAATAGGCAGCAGTTTTGCCCGAACCTGAAAGACAAGCGAGTCAGTAAGAACCATGTTGAGTGATGCCTGATGATAGGGGAATTCTCACCTGTTTGGGCAATGGCGATCAAGTCATAGCCCATCTTGATAGCCGGGATGCAATACTTCTGGATGGGGGTCGGTGTTTGGTAACCTGCCATCTCGACATTCTTCAACATGATAGGGTGAAGGCCCGCATCTTTGAACTTGAAGATGGGAACGATACGATGCTCACCCTCCTGTGAGACACTGATCTCCGCAATCCTAGGAAAGTTAGATGAATATTCAGTCGCCAAGGGTAAAGCCATGAACTTACTTGGAGAAGTCTACGCCGGCACAGTGTCGCTTATCCGGGCTACCAAACAACTGAAGTTCCAGTTCCGGGTTCACGGGGGCGACATCACCTTCTTCGCCATCCCATTCGTAGATGGCACCGTTGCTGCCCCACTGGCGGTCAACATCAGTTTCAGTGTAGTCAAATGCGACCGGCTGACCCCAGTCAGCGACAGGTCCCTCAGGACGTTGTGCTGCGGTGGTTGAGGGACCGGCAGCATGGCTGGGAGCCGCGGGGTTAGCCACCGGGTTCTCCTCAGGAGCGCCCCAGCTGTCAGACATTTTGATCAACGGACCAATGATATTGTTCTCTGAATACTAAGTATTTCGCGTTAGTGATAACAGAAAAATTGACACTTATCCACTGGCTGTCAAACACTTAGAGGCCTAAACCTCAGGTAGTAGTAGATATTGCGGCCAGTCAGTACCCGAATGAAAAGGGGGCTCATGTATCATATGAAGAATTCGTGGGAGGCAAGGCAGGATGTAGGAGATGTTGTTGGTTAAGGTGTTGGAACTCAAAAGTGTCATATAGGGGATGTCAAATATATTTTGCATGGAGTTGGGAATAGGGAATCAGGCACATGGAGAAAAATGTGAAAGAAGTTTGGGTAGATACTTACTCGATGACTGAAATCTTGACAACTCGAGTCACGGTAGCTGAACTCGTATGTCGACCCCTGTAGATGAAGTTGTGAGCAAAGCTAAAGTTAAAGTGTGAAGTTGGGTTGGATGAGAGGTGGGAAGGGGTGGGAAAATAGGGCAGCAGTCGTGTATGAAAATGACGGGTCAGGCAAGAATTAATTCAATGAGGAACTTCCACAATACAGACGGGCCTACCCACCTGAGTTGAATCAACAAAGTACCACTGCGTTGCAGTAGGACGTGTAGGTTGGTGAGTATTGGGTTAGGCTAAGTACCCAAGCTTAAGAGAAAAGAGGTGTGGAAAATAAAGCGTGGAAGTGGATGGATCACAGTAAGATGTGATCAAGGAATAGACAATTAAAAGAACACAAACAGTCGAAGTGTTCATGCATCGAAGGAAGGGAAGGGGAGGGAAGGAGGAGATACCAGAGTGTGTGCTATTGTGTAAGGCAGATGCTTCAAGGTTTGCCTTCGGCAAGCTGCTCTGGACAGATGATGCATAAGGTGTCAATAGGGAAAGATGAAATGTTAAACTTACTTCAAGTATTGCTCTAGGTGTTAAGGAACCAAAGAGCTATGTAGGTAAATACCGAAATCCTGGTTCTCAGATGGAAGACAAGTTCTGGTCTGAGAATGTTGCTGCGGTGAAGAGGAAAAGGAAAAGGAAAAGAAAGTGAGCTGTAGAAGAAAGATGCCCTGCTTTTATAAATGTGGGTGGGAGAGGACTAGGTCACTAGGATCTTAATATTTGGAAGGAAGAAAACCCGTGAACTCGAGAAGTAGCAGTGGCCTAGTTGAGTTTGTTGCTCTAGTTTAGGTACTTCAGAAGGGAGGAAAGTGAATTACCATTGCCCTAGGGAGGTAAGTGCCAAATTTGTTATCACTGTTTGTGCAGCTTCATAAAAGGTATAACTTTTAGTAAGAACAATTTTAGGCAACCAGGTACAAAGGAAATTGTCATGTAGGCACCTATGGAATGGCTATTAGGGAGGAGCCACCATCTACCTAGGTAGCTATCTGTAACAGGTGCGTAAGTAGACTACTTAAGGTTGCTTCGGTTAGGTGCAGCTGTTACTAATATTCAATGCACTATGAGCTTCTGAAATGGAAGGTACTCTGTGATAATATTGTTTTACGTGGATCTAGATCTCTTTGGGAAGGCCGTATAGTATAACGGATATATAACTAGGAGCGTCGGAACGATATACAAGTAACTGTGTGAAACGACGAGGGCATGAGAGGTAAGTACCTAGGTCTACATATACCCAATTAGGGGGGGTATCAGCCACGACAACCTACATGTTAGACTAGAGAAGAGGATATACATGGAATTTTATGGGATTAATAGTTATTACATAAAGGAGATGAAGGTAGTCTTTTCGTATACTTCAAATATTAGTTCACAATGCAAAGTAATGCACTTAATTCAGGCATATGAGGTATGATAGGGCCGTGGTCACGAGTTCGTGTACATACAACCTATGGTAGGTTAAAGTGTGTTTGAACGCATGGAAAGAAATGGATTCGTTGAAAGAGTTATAACATATCTACCTAAGGTATGTTAGGTTACCTAAGTAGGCACTTAACAGTACAGGTTGGTTTCCTATTTAGGTACCTATAGATGACCCTGTGAAGAGGTAACATTAAGAAACTTGTTCACTGGCTGGTTACATTTTGTCAAAACAGGCATGTCTAAAACATATCTACAAGTTTGTTGCGTCGGGAACACCCGTGGCAAGGTAACGGGCTTTATGCTCCGTGAAATGGTTACGGCTTTATATGAGGTACGTGCTTCAGAATATGCATATGTAAATTTTTGTAAGGTATTTCGTATGTAGTGTTCATTCATATTATATATTATATATTATATTACTCTTAGACTATTACGGTCACTGACTTTGCTCTTCCAAAATACTTATAGGTATGAGATATAGTTGCATGTTAAATCTTATGTAGTGTGGATAGTAAATTGAGAACGAGGTTTTTTTGCCATCAAGTGTTATGCTGCATGGCTAGGCTGGACCAAACATATAACCTAGCACTAGAAATAGAAAGTTAAACGTTATAATTTTTAATGAGGTAGAATTTTCAGACATGCCTTGAAGAGCATAGGTAGGTACCTAATTTACAAGATATACCCATCCCACAGATGCTCCTCATCATTGAACCGTGAGATCTGCTCATAGTCGCCCATCCCATCCTTCAACACCTGATCTAGCGTCGCAGCAGCTCTCCCCGCTGCCCCGCCTTCTTTCTTAGCCATATCTACGCCAGCCTCAACAGCTGCCCTGAATCTCTTCTGGAAGATCTCTTGCCTATCTTCCCGGTTCCGATAGAGCTCGCTGTCCTCGTCCCGGGGTGGCTTGAACAGGCCGAGATACCCGAGCGGATCGGGCGTTTGGGGCACGCAGCTTATGCTGCTGAACCAGTCGTTGGGGGTCCAGGATACCGCCGTTCCCGGCTTGAACCCAACATCTAGAAATTTGGCCAGCACCAGCATCTGGCGCGGGAAGGACTGGCCGTATTTCTTGGCGCCGAAAGTCGTCCGAGGCGCAGACGTCCATCCGCTCTTCGCTGTTGTAGCGGTTGGGGCCGACTTGACGGCCCATCCTAATACCGACATAAAGTCTCTAAGCGGTTTAACCCAGCAACCGGCGCTCGAAACGACGTCCTCTCCGGCCACGTCAAGTAGCCATTCCATATAATTGAGGCCGTCGTCCTTGATCTCCTGTGCGATGTGGGTCATAGTGCCTCGGATATACAGCATGATCTTCTCGACATGAGGGCGGACTTCGTCTGCCGGAAGAGTTCGCAGCAGCTTTAGCAGCTGGCCGCGCACGGGTCCGGAGGAGTCGGACATGATGGGGAGAAGCTTCTGTAGTAACGTCGAAGTGCCTACTGGGTTTACCGGCGGATTTGTCGAAAGCTGGCTCGCGAGGTAGGATAGCGCATCTCGGCGCTGAGTGTCTGAGCGAGAGCTCGTGAGAGACAGATTATGCTTGAATCGTTCGGATAGATCTGGGGCATTCTCTGCAAGCTGCTGTTGCAAGACAATAGCTACTAGGGTTCAGTAAGGCCATCCTGGATCGTGATAAGGGTTCTTTTTTTTATACCTTTGGACTTAAAACTGGTATCTGTAAAAGTGGAAGGCTTCGCCTTTGGTTTCCCTACTTTCAACTTGGGCTTCTGGAAGTCCTTCTTCTTTTCCTTCTTCTTCTTAGTGCTGGAACCCATCTTAACTCAGTCATTGGGATGAATGAGAACTGACGAGATAGGTTGACTAGGCCAATTGGCCTTGCTATCGCCGTTATAGTTATCCTATATAGCTAACTGAGCTTTGCGACGGAAACTTATCAGACGGAACTTTTTGGCGGTAAGTAGCGGCATAATTCGCTGGAGAGCTTATCTTATCATCTTATCAGTGTGGCTTGTTCACCTAACTTCTGCCACTGTCCTGTCTTGGTGGCTTAAGCTCTATATGAGCTCTCATGTCATACCGAGGGCAGTCCCCTTTTACAATTAATCCAAGGAAGTTTTTCACCTTAGCTAGTCACAAGAAGACATGGCAGAACAGGCATCGGTAAGGGTTACAAATCTCTGAAATTATAAATTATAATGCACAGGTAATCTGACTAATCACGTACGCAGCCTTCCGTCAACACGGAATCCATAGACGAAGCACTCCACCGGCTGTCTAAGAAGCCTGGGGTGAAGGCCTGGCTCATGCTGGACCGGGTTAACGGCGCCGTGCTGAAGACGAACGGTCAGATCTCTACCATTCGACCCGCGCGATCCATAGAAAATAAGAACTCTCTACCGAGCCCTACCAGCGGTTCCTTTTCGGCCGACGTCAGCACGAGCACGGACAACGAGACACAAGCCGCGCAGGAGCTCGCCGGCCTGGTATGGGGCTTCTTAACTACGGCGGGGAGTTTGGTCGACGAGATTGACAGCGAGGTAGGTAAATCGTCAACTTCAACGTTCAGCGGTACCATTAAAAAAAAACCCAGAAGAGAAGATGGGACTAATATAGAATGGATAATTATAGGATGAGCTCAAGTTGTTGAGGCTGCGCACCAGGAAACAAGAGCTCGTAATCGTCCCCGAAATTAAGTATCTACTGGTCGTAGTCCACGACACACCGCCGGTATAATTGGACGCGTCGCGTCGCGCCGCGTTTTAGGCTATCGAATTTGAGAACTCCCCAGCTCACATATTTGAGCTGGTGGTTTCCCAGTAGCTTGTGAGCATACACGGCGTTAAAGGGCGTTTAGGATGGCATTATACCCAACATTGCCAAGGGGGGAATGATTCATGTTTGATGGCCTAGGATCGTCCTAATGGGATTCGATACGGTTAATAGAAGAATATTGTCGTACGATTTGCGCAGGGCATCGCTATGTGACTGGGTCTATTTCGAATACATGTGGTCTCCAAATATTGTATCTGTTACGTGCTGACTGGGCGAGGAGTACACGACTACCCCAGAGGCGATACTTGACTCTTGATAACACTACTTCATGCCTCACATCCCTCTAGGCATTTTTCAACGACGCGAAATTCATGGCTAATCTAACTTCCTAGGAGCAGCGGCCAGAACGCCGCCGTGATACCGTCGCAACCCACACCAGCCATTATTTTACTATTGCGCCACGAGACGGTAATTTGTTTACAGTCCATGTACGACCTGAACCATGGGTCGCTCTGATTATTGGGTCGCGCTCTGCGGCTAAATGGCAACGCATGTTGTTCGTGTCAGACTCACTTAACCAAGGGCTGAAGGGCTGTTGTCCCTATGCTGACCACCCAGAGTCAGCTTAACCCTGTAACAGACGCTTCAGCTAGGTAATATCACGCCAACAACATTGCCATGTATGCAATCTCTAGAGGCCTTCGTTCGAGAGCGGTTGTTTCCCCCGTCGCGTCTAAGAAATTCCCGCACGACAGCAAGCTGACTGCAGCAGCAGGTCCTAGCTACTGCAGTAGTTTAAACCTGCTACTGTAGGCAATGCAGAATTTGACAAGGGTACCGGCTTTCAGGGGCGTTTTGCATCTTTTGTGTGTTAGGGCCGGAACAAGATGGTCTAGTGGGAGACGGATATTGTCGTGGTGGCTTTATGATGTTTCCGAGGACCTGGAACGCTCTGTATTTATGACCATCCGCCTAGCTAAAGGATCGGCATTTGACGCACTATCGAATGTTCTTAAGGCTAGGAAGAAAGCCTTATGCCTCCTCTGGACCGCTTGCAGTAACCATCTGCAGTCGGGTAAGCCCAGGCGCAGACTCCGCTCCGCTGTCTTGATGATACTAGCCATCACATTCGTCAAGTCCACCACAATGACCCTGGGCAGAATTGATGCCTAAAGGGCCATCGACCTACCTAAACGGTAGCTGGCTTGCTTACCTTGCCGGGGTTGACAGGGCGCATAGTGTTCTTTCTGGTACGCCTTCTAGAGAATATGTTTCTAAAAAGACAACCGATAGGGATAGGAGAGAAGAAACAGCTTGTTAATTCTAAGTGGACGAATTCTCCAGACAACTCCGCGTATGATGTTAGGTATTGAGGCCGTCAATATAAGCTACATTGATTGCCATTGTATATTGTTCGTTTACAAGGCAAAACACGTTGTATCCTTGGGAATGGGGAATTGATCTATATTTCTCGAACGTTACTATTTTTTTTATGAGAGAAGTTGGACTCCGCAAAATGGATGAAACCGGACAGATAGGTTTCCGTTCTAGGGTCGGTACTATATGACAAGTTGAGAAAGAGAGGATGGATAATATCCCATACCAAGAGGAGGCTGACCGTGGGATGAATTTCGCGTGATACGAAAACTGCTTGTGAAAGCGCAATCGACATGATTCGCTCAGGGCGGTTTGGATTTGAGAAAAGAGGATTTTCGTCACGGGGACTCATCTTGCGTCCTGTAGATATGGCGGTTGGCAGTGCCACATGAGTTGGCAATGATGGATGAAACATGTCTCGACTCCTAGGCTAAATGATTATACCTAAACTTCCACGTGAACTTCATGTCTTCATGTCCTCGCATAATTTTCAACCAAAACAGTCAGCTCATACTCCATTAGCCTTGTCGATAGCATATCTGCTCTTTTATTCCGACTGGAATCTTTGATATCTGTAGACTTGTCATAGTCATTGCGAGTACCCCCAGTTTAGGTCCCAGTCGGACCAAGAATGGCTTGACGAACACGAACTGGACGTGACCAAGGAAATGGACAGCTTAGACCTTGAAACCTTGAAATGTGCTTATGACGCGCGAAGTACTGCGTATACCCGCGATTCAAGACCTCTCGGTACGGTAATAACAAGTATGGATTCGCGGGAGGCGATATCAGAAGATCCTATAGAAAGGCTCCATGGCCAGCGTTATCAATAAGTACATCCAATACCGCCAATTTGACTGACCACGGACAACTCCGATGTTGGTGATTCGTAGTACTATTTAAAGTCTTGCCAGCTCAATACGTGGATAGCAACTCATCACCAACATCAGCTATAAGATTCGACACCAACTGGATGGACATTAGCCTCGGATCAAATGAGAAGTTCTATGATCACTATGAGCTGTAACCGATCGCCGTGGTTATCGCCTTTGGAGCGATTCTAGAATACTACATCCGGAACCGAACTGGGCTACCGTAGGATGATATACCTGGACGCCCTACGGATGTAATTGAGAATCCAACAAGGTCAGGATCATTGGCTTGCAGTCATTCCCGAATTATAATAGGACAATTGTGTTGGTGGGTACATAGTATGTCATATAATCCAACATGCCATTGGGTTAGCGTATGAAGCAGCGCCTCAAGCTTCAGGATTCAATGTTACACCATCGTATGCGAATTATTTACCTTGGAATATTCTATAGAAGCAAGGTTTTTTTTTCCACTAAGACATCAGTCAACGCGTCCCATATAAATGAAGTTAATACATTCGAATCTATGGGGTTGAAAGGCTGAGTGTGAAAGGCCACCTATGTTTTAAATTAAAGTGCTAATATTATCAAACTTATACGGCACTGCTCAGGATTTGGATAAGAGATGTTTCGGGAATAATTCTAAAGCAGTGAAGAAGCACCATAAGGCTAGCATGGTTTCGAAGTCGTAAACAAGAGCGCTCTCATCCCGTACGGAGAACCCGATAGCGGTTTATATTTGGTTGGCGGCTTAAACGGAACTGGCATAGTAGGCCGATTCCACGTTTCTGCTTCTAGAGGATAGAATCGCGGTTCGCATGGGTGGTGCGAAGCGAACGATCTGGTGGATCTATCTATGGTTACATGTACTATATGGGTCGCCCACGCGAGCCACGTCAGGCATTTATGGCTGAAACTGTAAGTGAGCCCTAGCGACGAACGTGGATGCTATATAGCGTGAAATAATGTCGGTGTGCGGCTGTCGCATACGTAAGGTATGAGAAAAGTCCACAACCGTCGGAATAAGACGCATGATCAGATAGGTACCTTACATAGTATTGACGGCGTTAGAAGCTACCGACCATGTAGATGTAGCATATTAAGGGCGAATTTCGAATTATGTACCAATTCTCGTATAGTAGATATCCCCCCCTGCACATTCGACCTCCGAGGTCTATGAGGTAGTAAAAGTGACTTGAAACAACCTAAAAATGTACAAGATAGGTAGTTCAGGTAGCTTACCGGCTGACTATCTTGCTCATTCATAAGCCATCGCGGGTTGATTACATGGGTATGAGTACCCATCGCCCGAATCCATCTGTCATGGACTGTGACGTCCGGCACTTTGAATGTTAGCTTGGCGCATACAAAGATAGATCGGATGCTTGATACGGCCGGCTGGTTTTAATATGGCCGTATAGCCGCCCGGCCTTGTCCCCCATAGCTGTGCAATCTAAAATTTCCATCTGGAATTGAATGCGCCTATCATCGTCTTCCAGCATATGTCTCGGGAAGACCGCAACATAGACGATCACGCCGATTAGTTTCTGAACCTCACTCGAACTCAATATCTTAGGTCCAGCCCCATCTTGACTTCAACTGGGTGTCTTGGCGGTTATCCTCATGGATCCTCGTGGACCCTCATGGCACACTTATAACCATAGGCAGTAAGACGATTTTTTTTCTTTTTCTTTTTTTTTTTTTTGAAACCACGATGAACTTTTCGCACAATATACCGTCGGACGTCGTGTTTGACGTTTTTAGTTTAAGCCGCCGGCAAAGTGCACACGATTCACTCATGAGGATGCCATCATTGGCTGTGTTTAAGCCTTCGGCACTGATCTTTATTACCGACAGCAAGGAACCGAATGATGGCAAACGGCGAAAACGCTCATCTAGTTATGCTCGGATTCGAGAATTCGTGCATTGGCCAAAAGAGAAAAGTCGCAAAACTTCTCAGGGACGAATACGAAATAAGTTGCAAAAAGGCATCAGAGTAATCAGAGGGGTTGGAGTGAGTAAAGATGAAGGATCGCGGAGACGAAGTGGATATTATGCAGGAAAAACTTCGAGCGCAGATGCTGGTGCAGAAGTAGGCGCAAGCGTTGGTTTGAGTTTAGATTCAAGTTGGAAGAAAATACGTAGAAGCGCGGCCGTCGCGGATGCAACAACGACTCCGACAGGTACGGCTACAACCACGTCCGCAACCACATCCAGAGCTACCGGCGGAAGTATAAGTACATCGAATGCGGAGAAAACAAAGGCCAACACAGCAGAAACTACGGTACTGTACCTACCATAATTTCCTTTTACAGCAACCCTTACCGCCCCTGCCTTTTTTCTCCCTCCACATTAGGTACCACACTATCCTTGTCGGAGCACGTGTCCGCCAAGTGGTAGTCAGTTCATTATGGTCAATGCAATGGCAATTGCCAGATGCACCACATACGAGTTTATCCCCCCAATCCAAGCGTTGTACAAGTAATTGTACAAGCATTGTATTGTACAAATTGCAATGCAATGCAATGCAATCCATGGAATTAAAGTTCAGTCCCCAATTCAGTCCCCAACCCAGTCCGGTGAGGCGGGGGAAAGTGCAACAGTTGTTGAATAAACCGCGACCCCTTATAAACGGGCTTGTCTTATGACCTCAGCTGATGTTTCTACCTAGACCCTGCATGCGCTGTTTTCCTTTCAAATCCTCTTGTTCCTTTCAATATTTTCTTATTCTTTCATATACTAGCTGAGACTAAGTAGTTTTTGCAGCTGAATGTCTTATATCGATTTTCGAGTTCTGATACATCTCACGTGTTCAACATCTTCTGTAACAAGCGCTGCTCACAAGGAGTACTTTTCGGAGTTTACCACTAACACCGCTCGTAACCTCTCAGCAGATTCCAAGTGCCCGGCCATCTACTGAGAGACCACCATTATCTCCGCGTGTTCCCGTCAATTCTAACAAACCACTTCCATCTCCGCCTCCGCCGGGCACTATAGACAAAGTCGATGGCAGGCCTCGCAAGCCTGTTTTAAAACTACATCGCATCATGGCAGCATTGACCGATACCGAGATCGAGAAGTTATTCTCCGGAGCTCCGCAATTCTTCGCTCGGTCTCAAGGCCACGGCACCGGTGCCCCGCATCCATCCGTGGCTTTCCCCTGGAATGAAGAATTAAGCATCAGAGACCTAACCGATCATGTTCAAATAGGGGATAATGCCTGGGGCTGCGTCACGGCCGGGCCTCGCATCATTCTCCGAGATCCCTTATCCGTAGCTTCACCATCTAGCAAGAAGCGGCCTCACTTTAATGCAAGGTGCCAGGAGCGACCAAACATGCTTAGCATGCAAGGTTCAGAGAAAGGCACCATTGGCTATCAGGCTGCCTTGGAAATTTTTATTGCCGATGCCCTGCAGGAGGAGCAGTACGGCTTCAACAGCTTAGGATCTAAGGGCCGTGTCATTGTAGAGCAGCGCCAGAGGTTGATAACCTCCAAGGATGGCTTGCGACATCTCGAGAATTCAGCTATCATGGAACAATTAATTAAGTGTGAGGAGAGGTATCAGGCTGAGCGAAGGGGTGTTCGCACGAAATCCCGGGAGCTTTACGATGAGCTATTCTCCAAAATTCTCCTTCCGCCAACAAAAGTCATCGACCCCAGAGATCCTTACAGTTTGGCTGTTCAGATTCATGCCTTGGTGAAGGTACTGGCGGCGCCAAATGCTTGGACCGACTTTTCCCGTGTCGAATGGAGGATCCGCCTTGGCCAAATTTTGTGGGCCTTCCCGTTGGATGATGAGATCTTGGACGGGGCAACTATCAACGAAGGAAACGATGCACAAGATCGGAGCGAGGAAAGATATTGGCTTCTGCTTCAAATTCTCATTGCCTGCGAACTCCTCATTCGATTAGACGCCATCACGGAGGGCGATGAGTGCGGTGTAGGCCAAAGCCTTAAGGCGTCTGAGATACACAAATTTGAAAAGGAGGCAAATGTCTCTGTTAGATGGTCCTTGATTCTAGCTCGATCGTGGCTCGAAAATATCAGGGTTAAAAAGCAACAGGATAACCATTCCGAATCATCCGCGCCTAAAGGATGGCTCTCTTCTTTGACGAGCAGGATAAATCTTAAGCACGAGCACATGTACGGGGCGCATTATGTTGACCATACCCAGCATCGTCATAACCTTCAGTCCGAGCATGTGTATACGATAGAAGGTAAATACAGCGAGCGACAGGTTTACGGCTTAATGCATTTCGCACGAAAGCTACGATGGCCAGGTATACAATATTCTGGCACAAACTTATCTGAAAGGGCTATGGCATTGGCTAAAGCGACCCCCGTCATTACGCTTCCCCTTGATTACGATTCCCGTCGCTCCTCATACTTCTCCGATGATGCATCATCGGTACGCGAGAGGAGACAACCATCTAGACAGAGGAATACCAAAGCTGCATTGCATGCGTCTGGTTGGTTTTCGAAATCATATGTATCTGGCTTAATCCTACCGGGTGAAATGTTATCGCACCATCTCATGTCCACTCTACTCGAAGTTGATGAAGAGGTATTGACGAGGCTCGGTCCGGTGGCAAATCTTAGTGGTGGTTTTGTCTACAGTGGGAAGAGTTTCTGGAGCACGGCCTGCATCGTGGGCCGCGTCTTGGCTGCTGGACAGGGTGCGGCAGAGTGCATGGGCTGGATATCGAGTGATGTGATTCCTCAGGGACTTGGTGACGGCTGGTTTGATATTGCAGTTGATGCCATCCCAGGTAAGCCCTGTCATTTTGATCCAATTCTATTCAAGTTACTTACCATTATAGCCGATCTCGCCCGTACCGGAAGAAAAGCCAGGATATGGGGGAAAACAACCATCGAACGCGAATCAGATGTTCTTGGTGATGCTGATCCTTCAAGTGTACTGCCCGCCGACTTTATAATCCCGTACGAAAACGCGTATCCCAATCCACCTCCATCGAATATCAGAATAGAGCTCAAATCGTTAAATCTAAATGCTCCGGTAGACAGCGTAACCACAACCCCTACTACGGATAGAAGTTTCCGCCCGCTTTCGGGTTTAAACCAGGATGCAGGCGCAGATATTCAGACATACCCTGCTTCTGTAAGTTTTACAATGTCCCACGATGGCCTCGAACGAGACGAAGAACACAGCTTTACGCTTTCCAACGACGTTTACTTTGTTACGGCTCACCCTTGTGTCGCCTCTTCTTATGTAAAGTATTTTAAATCACCTACCAGCCCTACTATTCAGCAAATAGACGTCGGAGGCCACAATTTCAGTGAAAAATCTTCCAGTCCGGCACATATCACAGGTTAGTATCCGCGCATCGCTCCTCTTAATGTACCAGTATCTAACTAATATGTATCAGGTCACCCACTTCATCGATTCTATCATTATACAGCAATCCATTTAACAGATCTTATAAATCACCAATCTGCAAGTCTGGAGGAACTATTGAGCAAAGTACCAGTAAAAGGTCATTCGAGAAGCCACTCCTCCATCTCCATCTCCAATAGGCTTCCCCGGTTCCTGGTAATTGATTGTGTGACAGGCTTTGCGCCACCACAATCACCGGACATGCTTTCACTGTCCCGTATGTCTTCTCTTTCATCATCATTTGGTATGGAAGCTACCAATATGTCACCATTACGGACCTCTAGTTCGCTCGAGCTAGAGAGACGACCAAGCACAGCAGCATCATCCCTCAGCAAGATAGAGAGGATCAACCCGCCAAGCTCTAGTCCCGAGGCCAAGATGCAACTCGGAACGCGTAGGAGACAGTTCGGGTCCGACCTCGAAATCCTTGTCCGCGCTCTGTGCGCCGAGAGGGGTTGGAACGCTATAATCAGCCGCCGTAGGAGGGGCTGCTTATCTTGTGCCATAAGAGAAGCGGGGGCTCTCGGATGGAAAGTCATTATCCGAGTTGAGTAAATAAAGCATCGAGCGAGGAGTATTAATAAAGAAAGCACGAGAAAGCAGTTTTCGAGTCCCACACGGACTATACAAAGTTTTGGTTTTCTTGGTGTGGGATCGGTTTGGTGGCGCAATTTGAAATCGCAGCATCGTCGGAAAAAGTTGACGTACGCACAAAAAAAAGGGGGTGAATAGGTATTCATTGCAAATAGCGTGCATGCATAGTACAGGGTGGCTGTTACGACTATCTTTTTTCTTTTTTTCTTTTGTATACCTATCGAGATACCCAGCTCTTCAAGCTACTAATAAACAAGAAGTTTTGTTCTTGGAAGATGTGTCTATGAGTTCAATCACTGGCGCTTCATCGGTAGGTACCTACCTGGGTACCTGTCATATTTGATTGGAATAGGAGATGCGGAAATAAAACTTACATCTGTTCTCCGATCCATTTCCCTCTTTATTACTAGGTTACTCACGGGTACTCAAAAGTAAACCACCTGACATAGATTTCCTTCGGAGATTATGCCAAAAATCCTACACGTGAATAGCGACTATCGACGGAGGATTGGAGAGGAGTCGGCCTCTGCTATGACAAACCCGCGATAGGCTCCAAGTCAAAGTCCCCGTTGAAATCGCCATCGGCCGTCATTAGCATCCAGCTCCCGTCGTCCTGCACGTTCTCGGGCAGCCATCTGAGCGGCGTTTCGACGGGGATGATATGTGATTGGAATGTTGTGTTGTCGCCATCGGCGTTCGTGTCCGTGTGCCCGTCTTGTATATACGGGATCTCGCTGCCTACGATGGAGGAGATGATGAACTCCCCTTCGGCAACGGCGAGGGACGGTTGTTGGAATGAAGCGGAAGCGGAAGCGGGGGTTGGCATAAAGGTCTGGGCGTTGGGATTAATTCCCAGCTCGCTTGGAGAGGAGCTATCAGCCGTTGCCTGCGACGTCTCTTGCTCCGAGCCCCGTTCCGTATTGGCGTTACGCATCGACGCCTTCTGCCTGTTGAATAGCTGGCAGATCGTCGAAGCGCACCGAGCTGCCACCGGAGTACTGTTCGCCTGTCTAAGGATCTCGAGCCCGAAGTGAAGCCTGGCATTCGCCTCCCGAGCTAACCCTAGATCTCCGGCGGAGGCTTCGTTCTCGGTGAAATCCAGCACGTTTACGGTGCAGGCGACGAATAGTGTGTAAGTCTCTAGATAGGTGATGTACCGGAAGCCGAAACGCTTGACGTGCAGCATCAGCAAGGTATCGGCCATTTTGGCGGCTTTGGTACATCGCTTTTTTGCGGTAGGTTGTAGGGTTCGGTACGGTCGGCATAGGAGTATTGTGGCGGCTTGGTATGTCAGGTTTAGGAGTAGAATGTATAAAGGCGGGGAGACTATTGCCGTCGAGGTCGTGTCTTGAATGAATATTTCTGGGGGAAGCTGGTCGGCCCAAGACTGTAACCGTTGCAAGGTCATGTTCATATATGCCAACAGGTCGTCTTGTCGCCTATTGTGTGGTCGCGAGTATAGCGTGTCGAGGATATTTTCGATGATAACGCTGAGCTCGCAGTATGCAACAAAGCGCGTGCTGCTCAGGGACTTCTGCTCCACGAGGCTGGTCACAAACGAATTGTGCGTTGTTACCGGTGGCCATACTTCATCATCTGCGTCGTGCCCGTATAGCAACGTGTCTCGAGTGGGAAGTTCCACGGAGCAATGTACGGCCGGTGCTCGGCCTAGACACAGGCTCATAGTCTTATCCCAGGTATAGCAGCTCCAGAAGACCTGTTTGCGCACGGCAAGCTCCTCTTCGGTGAATTGCTTGGCCAGGTGGCCGAGCTTTCTCGGAGATATGTCTATCCCGAGATCTCGCATCATCCGAAATGCCGTCCCGGAATAGAGCCAGCCTTGGGAGACGCGGCCGCAAGCGCACTCGCGCGCTGACAGGATAAGAAGACCTTGGATGGTGGGGATGGAGCTGCCCTTGTCAATGTCACTGGGTAGTAGTTGTAAAGCCCGAGAGGCAAAAGTCTGTCCGACTTCGGTGGCGTCGCGCCGTGTGGAATACCGAGCTGCTTGTGCGAGCACAGCACATAACAGAAAAGGGGTAACATATGGCCCTGGAGTATATAGGTCTCCTGGGAGTCGGTTAGAATCTTGACACAAATAAAGCGGTTACGAGAGTAGACGAACGTAAAAATAGGGGCTTGCATAATACACAATGAAAGTGATGTGGGTAGCACCAATAAGTATCTAGGAGGTCATTCAAGAGTTCGTGTGGTATTTCGGCTAGGAGTGAAGCTATATCATGGAATTCGAATATCGAAGGCATGGCCGCCATGTCGTGAATATGAGTTCCCGTGCTATCGCCATAGCTCGATATAGATGTAGGGCTATGTTCTTCAAAATGTTTAGGATCTACGTGGTACAAACTTGTCTTTCCGTAGAAGTTTACTCGCCCGTCTGTGCCAACTGAGGCCATCTCAGTGGTGTAATCCATATTCTCAGCAGGAACACTATCAAGTTGCTGATAGCTTTGTAGATCGGGAGGGCTTCGAAATGCACGGGATCTCCCTCCATTTGGGTTTATTGTTCTCATAGGTTCGTTCAGGAGGGCGTCCCTATCTTTATCTTTGACCCGTCGAAGCTCCTCGATTCTGTTCTTATACGCTTGCAGTTCATCTTGCAATGATACAGCATAAGCTATTGAAGGGGCCCTAAAGAAATGTTGAGTATATGTTCGCATTTTCAATTGGTGCTGATATGCTGCTCACTTGTCGTACGAACAAGTTTCACCGTTCGAAAGACATTTCTGGCAGGCCGGCATAGCACCATTACACCTAGCTTTTCGTCTCCTACAGTTTGAACAAGCAAATCCATACTTCCGCGCTGGCCTAGCATTGGGTTGTCGCATTATTTATGATTGGTTCAATACCTAGGTAGCTAGGGACTCAATGATCGTCTGTGGTTAGGTGGGGTTGGATGCATAGGTACGCAAAGTTAGGACAACGAGTGTAGTTATAATCGTAGATCTAGGAGATTATTTTCAGGACGGCCATATGCGATTAATTCCGTGTCCTTGCAAAAGATCTCAGTTACACCATTCTATACCCTATCACTAAGTACTTAAGTAGCTGTCGTCAATATCTTACTAGCTAACTCAGGCACCTATTATCGCGAATATTTATCAAGCCGGGAATTCCAAGTCGTATGCGAGTGACTCTCCATCGGCAACCGCCTCGCGAAGCTCATGGACACTGAGCGATCCGTGTTAGTTGATGCGGACTTTCCTAAAACGAATAATGCAGAAACCTACCGTGAATGGGCTGGGTGAGTTGTGTAGATCGGTAAGTCCTCTGCCCTCTCCAGAATAGCTACAATGCCCATGTTAAATCCTTGGCTTCTATATGCCGTATTAGGCAATGGACTATTTATCTCGAGCTTTATGAGACCTTATATTATACCATCACTGTTAGTTTTCGACGAATAATATGGTACGTTGACTGTAGTGTGTGTCCAATAACGGCTACCCACCAGGAACCTTGGACACCATTGCTCGAGCATGGTTCTTGAATTCCTCCAAAGTCTCCACCGTCACTGTCGGGTTTAGCCGGAATAGTACTAGAACCGCTGTCAGCATTGTTAAAGGTTAAAGTTTCCCATGAAACCCTGAGAAGGACGGCCAAGTTAGGAGGTACCTATATGATATAAAGGCATGACTTTGCGAAGATGGATGCTCTGATTTAAGTTAAGGTATTGTGCCGAGTATTGCAGAGAAAACGATTTCTAGTTGCAGAGGAACTATACTTAATATAAGTTGACAACATGAGCATTTCATACGCCATTCGACAAGTCTTCTCGTCCCAAGACTGTCAATAGCTCTGTATTTCGCTGATCCTGTCCCGCCTACAGGAAGTAAACAAGATTCCGATAGGACTCAAAGATTCGGCCATATCCTGGCGATAACATATCCGTCCATCAAGTTAGATACTCCGCTCCGCACATCGAGAAGTCTCGCGCCAAGCAAACGAGAAATTGAAGTAAGACAAGCTGTCTAGGATGTCGACAAGATGACGGGGAGTGTCCCACTACCCCGGCATCTTCCCGTGTCCCCGCCCCGGCTGTCGTGGAGATGAACAAAGGTGGGCTTTGATACATCATTTGTCAAACATCTTTTCGCAACAATCTCACCGTCGTAGTGCAAGTGACAGTCATATTAGCACTGCAAACATTCTGACAGGCATCTATCCGCACAACAGTAACATTTTCTAAGTGAACGCATATGTTATGAGTAATCCGATGGATTTGGAGTCCGTGTCTCCGGCATCCTACCGGATTACCACCGGTATAGATATACGTCTTAAGAATACCCTATTATCTTATCTGTTCGATGATGAAGTCTCCCCCAAATTAACGAACGGTTTGGCACTCGTTAGGTAATGATGTCAGACATCCATACGCTTGCGAATCTTCAGAAGACTTATGTCGGTCCTCATGCAATACCAGCATCACTTAATACGCCCTTTAGGGAAGCACTCAAATCATACGCTGCATCGCAGAAACTTCAGTTCTCGGTGCGTGATAAATGTCTAGTTCGAACTTATAACATCTAATAAAGTTAATAGGAAGACAGCATAGGAAACAATTATATTACTCGAGGCGATCGCGATGCAGATATAGCACCTATTGCTATCGCCTTCCCCCTAGACGGCGGCTTATCGGAATCAGCTTTTATTAGTGCTTTCCGTCTATTCTCTCTTCTTTCCGAAGCGTCTCTTCCTTGCAATCTAATGCTCGTGGGATGGACGTATTCAGGTTCGCGACTTGTAGGCCAAGAGCTTTGGGAATTATCAGCAACGACACCTTCATATGAAGTACCCTCAGAGTTGCAGGAGTTCCAGGGAAAGGCTAGTCCAAAAGATGTATCGTTTTCGGCCATTTTTCAAGCATCAGAGGAAAAGCGGACGCCTTTAAGAATCGACGGGAGTCCTGTTCTCGTCGAAAAAGCCCGAAAGCTCACGACAGTCCAAGCAGATGTTCGCCAGTCCCATAAAAAGACTGTTCGGGCACCTTGGATTTCTATCACAGGACCTGGAGCGGAGGATGTGGCGATGGAAGCTATTAAGGAGTATAGCGCCTACATTGTAGCTTTATTCGATAATTTCGATTAGTGCGTCGAGACGCAACTCGATATTTGATTTCATTCTGTACTATATAATATTACAGCGTAGCTAGGAAGAGTATTAGGACTACCACAAGAAACATCGTCATCTTCCAATAAATGTCATTTTATTCCATAACGCGGTAACTTGGAATTGTAGTAGAAATTGTACTAGTATTCTTCCAACATGAAGCATGTCAGGGGTATGAAGCACTAGTACGGATAGGGCCTTATGGCCCACTAGGATTGTGTATATAAGGAGCACGCTGCTCCCTCGAAGGTGCTTCGAAGGGCAAGCGTTAATAGGTCACTACTATACACTGCATACTTGATATTCTACGTGCTACTGCTTCTAGTATTCACTCTATGTACGACATACATCACGGGATCCTTCTGACAAAGCATCACTATGACCTAAGCACGAGTTCCCCACGCTCCAACATCAAGAATGCACGTCATAGCGACCCCCCTCCATTCCAACCTATTCAGGAGGAAACTACTTGCGAGTTACACCAAAGCACGCGTATGCTGGGATCCCGCAGTGGGAGCATTCGGCAACTTGCCGTACCGGTCTTGATGTACTTGGAACATGAACTACGTACCTTATTCCAAAAAATCATAAGCTGGTGTATAAAGAAGGGTGTTCTTCTTGTAGTGTAAGGGTATACACGATAACCACCGTTATACCTTACTATCTCGTTCAACATGGCTTCGCAAATTAGGTCGTCCGGTTACGTACCCCGAGATTCCGTTCAACTTTTCTACGAACGCGAGGGCAGCAGTGGAGCCAGAAGTATTCTGTTCGTCCACGGCCTTGGAGGTACCACGAATACCTTCCAACCGCTGGTTTCCGGTTTGCAAGATTTCGATCTAGTTCGCTTCGACTGGGCAGGTCATGGTCGGAGTTCTCTACCCAAGAGTACAAGCGTTGAGTCATACTTGGCAGACTGCGAAGGTATGGGCCGCTTCATCTTTACAGAAACCCAAATCCGCCTTATGTTCTAATGCAGAACTAGCAATAATTCGCCACTTAGAATTGAAAGACATTCTCGTCGTGGGTCACTCATTTGGAGGGCTCATCAGTCTTCACCTTGCAGCGAAGCACCCTGATATCGTAAAAGGGGTTGTAGCTTTTGGTCCCGTCAGACCGCCTCCTGAAGCGGGCCAGAAAGCACTTGCTGATCGTGCCACCGCTGTTCGAAATCAGGGAATGGGAGCAGTTGCTGATGCGGTAGTGTCAAATGCATTCTCGCCTAAGTCATTGGTTAACAAGAAAGGAGAGGTGGCACTGGCTAGAGAGATGCTGACGAGACAGGACCCGAGAGGGTATGCTTTGGCTTTGGATGCTCTGGCAGGAAGTTCGGAGCCTGCGTGGAAGCAGATTAAGGCCAATGTTCTAGTTCTTACTGGTGAAGAAGACAAGATATCTACAGCTACAGCAGGAGCTGATATAGTGAAGGAAATTAGACCGGGAGCAAAGCGGGTCGTTTTCAAGGACACAGGTCATTGGCATACATTGGAGAGTACGGAGGAGTCAGTCAAGGCTATAATTTCGGTCGCGAAGGATATTACATGATGTCCTAGTGCTTAGAGAAGATATGGTGACTCTGGTTGTCCTTTGCTTGGACACTAGTATTTTATGCCGATAGGATTTAGAATATTAGAACCAATACATCATGGCACTGCGCTTCCCTTATTAGGCCTGTTAAAGAATATCCATTTCACTGCCGCTCGCTATATGCTGTGCGAGCTAACTTAGTATATGCAACACTTGTAATAATAGGGGCTTGGCTACTATGTTGTGACATACAGACTGCAATATTGAGCCACCAAGACGATTATATACCCTGAAAAGAGAATTAACAGGATATATGTAGAGAACGTACCTTAAAGGTGGTAGCCAGTGATACTATTGCGTACAATTATGCACTAAGCCAAATTTACATCAATTTATCACTTCCACGAGGTGAAGTGTACGTGGCTGACTCTTACATAATGCATCTATGCTAATCTGAATGTACATACGTCTACCTAATTATATCTCCTTGCTTAAACTGAAGTCTTCGCCCTTAAACGGTGGCAACCCGCTGTAACTCGCATCCCGGCGGCGCACGAACTCCAATCCAACCCCTCACCACCGAGAGCCTTAGCGGTGGTGAGATGGTTCCATGCGTGATCAATGACAGGAGTCGGTGTAGAATTTTCAGCACCTAGTCGCCGTATGTATGTCGCGTCCTTCATCCCGCCGGGCAGAGTGAATCCCGTGGCGCCACTGAAAGCCCCGTCCCGAATCTTCTTCCCGTAGTTTACCCAAGCTGGTGCAGGGAACCATTGTTTTGATAGTTTGTTAGCTGATATATATGGTTGTATCTTTTTTCTTTTCTGTGTACTTACGTATAAATTCGTAGAATAACCTGGCGTCAAATCCCGCTTTCTCGGCTAGAGTGAAATTCTCCGACATGAGCTCGATCGTACCAAGAATACAGCTGTTTCCTAAGATCTTGAGAAGTGCCTCTTTTCTCGTGTCTTCGCCGCAGTCGATAATGGCTCTTCCAATTGTTGGTACGATATACTCCTTTAATACAGCCCTAGATTTCTCATTACCAGATAGTACAACTAAAAGCCCTGCGGTCGCAGCAACAGCAGGCGGGCCAAATATGTGTCAGGGGTATGAGGCATTAGTACGGATAGGGCCTTACGGCCCATTAGGATAGTGTATATAAGGAGTATGCTGCTCCTTCGAAAGTGCTTCGAAAGGTAAGCATTAATAGATTATTATTATATATTGCATATTTAATATTTTACGTGTTATTGCTTTTAGTATTTACTTTATATACGATATATATCACGAGATTTTTTTAATAATTTAATGTTTTTTTTATTAATGTAAATTATTTATTAAAAATTAATAAATAATTGTTTTATTATTATAATATAATTTAAATAAGATTTTAAAAATAAGATTTTTAATAATATAATTTTTAATAATATAATAATTATAAATTAAATATTAAAATAAATAAATAAATAATAATAATTCTTATAATAAATAAATTTAAAAAATTTTAAAATATTTAATAAAAAATTATAATAATATAAAAAGAAATTCGAGCGGAAAAAAAAACTTTTTATTTTAAAATAAAATAATTACGCATATAATAAAATTTATAATAATTACTTTTATTTATTAATAAACATTTAATTTATATTATTATTATTTACTTAAAAATTAAAATTTATTAACATTATATTTTAATAAACTTAAATGTAAATTCGTTATAATAATAATATACATAAAAATAAAAAAAATTATTTATTATTAATAATTTTTATATAATACATTTATAATATTTATTTTTTTAAAAAAAGATTTTTTTATATTTATTTAAAAAATTTAAAAACTTATAACGCATAAATATACTTAAATAAAAATCGTAAAAATATAACAAAATATAAAATTATATAAAATAAAATTTCCTTCTTTTTCTAGCAATTTTTATTTTTTTATTTAATATGTTTATTACATTCGCATTTAAAAAACTGCTATTTCTTTTCGCATCCAATCAAAAGCCCGGAATCTCGTTCATTCTCTACAAAAGAGCCTATTTGGGAAAAATCGATCCTACCCAGTCAATGCAAATTGGTGATAATAACCCTTCGTAAACTCAGGGCATATAAGGAGTACGCTACTCCCTTAAAAGTGCTTCGAAAGGCAAGTGTTAATAAATCACTATTATATATTATATATTTAATATTTTACGTACTACTGCTTTTAGTGTTCACTTTATGTACAACATATATCACGGGATCCCTCTGACAATATGGGATAAGATAAAAAACTTGAGCCTGTAGCTTCGGCTTCGGCATGTAGTGTCGAGGATGTCGTTGGATATAATGTTGAGTGATCCACGAGTATAAGTCCTGGCTTGGCAGCTGTCAGAATCCGGCGGTAAACCGAGAGAGCAACCTCGTCGTTTGCAAGGCACGTATGAATGATGGTGCAGTCTGTTGCTATACTCTCCAGTGTATCGGCTACTTCAATGAATCCTTGTTTAGCGAGTTCATTAGCTTTACCGCGAGAGCGATTCCATAGTTTGACCTTTGGGAATCCTTGCTTCTGGGCATAGCCGGCCAGGTTCAAACTCATCACAGAGCCCATATTCCCGAGGCCGACAAACCCGAACGACAGGACTGTGAAGCTTTGAATACCAGTCATATTTTCTATAGGAAAATTAAACTAAATAGGAATAGGGGTAATGGATGTGTTTGTAAAGATTGAGAGGATACCAACAACTGCCGAAATGTCATGTCGTACACCGTCTTATAAGGTACCTAACCTACCTCCTGTTAGCCTCCTACGATACCCAAATGCCCCACCATCAATGGGAGGTATTGATACATCTAAGTACGGCAACTCTCCGAGAAGTGTCAGACGGCATAAGACAGCGTTGCAACCTTACGGCAACTTCCCGGAAAGTATGGAAATACTCCACGGTCTCCCCAAACGATCTACGCGGAAAGGGTGTAGTCAATCCACGTATATATGATGGTTTGACTTGGGATCTAGTTGAGACTGACAGTACTATTCCTCGTTCTGCAGTGGGTATACTTAGCTTCTCATCATCCTCAAGCTCCCCTATTGCCCCTGTTCTACCCGCGACTACACATATATCGTCATCTTCTAGTTCAAAATGGCCTCCGCAGATATCGTCAAACCTAATAGCCATCATGTGCCTATCTCGGATGGCCTCTGGGTTGATCAAACGGCAGAAGTTAGTCCCATCAACGGGCTACCGTTCTATAAGCCAACGCCTGCTGATATAACGATAAACAACCATAAAGACGGCGATAAGGCAAAGATTTTATTTAAGAACGTCAACATTTTCGATTCCACCGGCGCAGACCCCTATCCAGGTGATGTTCTCATCGAGGGAGAAAGAATCAAGGCAGTTGGTAAAGTCGACGAAGCCCCTGATGACGACACCTTGGTTATCGACGGCCAAGGCAAAAAGACACTCATATCAGGACTGGTTGATGCCCATACCCACTTCAGCTGGAATAATTCGCCGACGCTAGACGGCTTAGCCAGAACGCCGCTAGAAGAGCACATGCTACAGACGGCGCAGTCGGCGAAGACATACCTGAACTACGGATACACGATGTGCTTCGGAGCGGCTTCCGCACGGCCGCGCCTCGACATCGCTGTAAAGAATGCTATCAAATCAGGCCTGATCCCAGGTCCCCGCTCTTTGGCCAATTGCCAGGAGATAGCGACGACGGGTGGCGCGATCGTTCCGAGTATCAGTCAATATGCCGACGGCGCCGACGCTATGCGACAGGTTGTGAGGAAGGCTATTGAACTTGGCGCTGATAATATTAAGCTGAGCACGACGGGCGACTACGTTCATGAGACTATGGGGTATGTATGCCTAGGTACCTATGCTATAGTTATTTTCCTATGTTGATTGCTAACTAGAAACTGTGCAAATAAGATCGAAAGAGACTTACTATACTCTTACCGAGACCAAGGCAGCTGTCGAAGAGGCCCACAATAGGGGCAAGCGCGTATGCACCCATGCCCGGTCGGCAGCTTCTGTGAAGATGTCATGTCTCGCGGGCGTAGACATGATTTACCACGCGAGCTACGTCGACGCCGAAGGGATGGACATGCTCGAGGGGCTCAAAGACAGAGTCTACGTAGCGCCAGCCATCAACTTCCCCCTGCTGAGCTGCACCGGAGAAGCGACTCCGTACGGCCTCACGCCGGAGATGGCCAAGAAAAGGGGCCTTGTGCACGAGGTCGAAACCGCAACCAAAGCTATGAAAGAGCTCAAGAGGCGCGGAGTTAAGATACTCCCCGGCGGCGATTACGGGTTCGCCTGGGCGCCACACGGAACTTACGCGAAGGACATGGCTCATTTTGTCAACTTGTTCGGATATACGCCTAAGGAGTCGCTTATCGCTGCGACGGCCCTGGGGGGAGAGGTCATGGGCTATCCGGATGACTTGGGGAAAGTGTTACCTCGCTATTACGCCGATGTCATCTTGGTCGACGGGAACCCGCTGGAGGATATCGAGCTTCTCCAGGATGCTTCCAGGCTACACGCTATCGTGATAAACGGACACGTCCATAAAAATGTGATCGACATTGAGAATGGTCCAAAAGAAATCGTGATAGGTAGCAATCCTGACGGATCTGGAGTTGGATCTAACCTAACAATTTGAAAGAGTCAGGGGTAGCAGGATACTTTGCGGGAGAGGAAAATGATTCATAATGCAGTCGTTTTCGGTGTTTGTAATTTAGTTTGGACCCGGGGTACCAAAATGGACATAATTGTATGTTGCGAGCGCCACTTGATCTAGCTGGAGACGGTTGTACTATTCAATATGATCGTTTCGCAGCGGCCAGGTTGGTGGTAGATCTTGAGCAATGATTGACTTTCGTGCAGACGGGCTTTAAGCAATCCTTCTATAGGAATTGGCAAGGACGCATACGGGAGGTAATAAGTTGCTTTCTCGGGTCAGACTCGTTATCCACAGCGCCTAGCTGGTGAGCTTCAAACCGGGGTTTATGAGCATTTCGACCACGACTGACTGAACTAGTAAATATTTTCGCATATTCTGGGAGAGTAGAGGGGTAGAGGGCTGAGATCACTGGAAATAGGCGTGGTACGAGTATTCGTATCTGCGATAGGTGCCATAGCAAGACAGTTAGCTAATCTCAGGCGACCCCTGAAGATATAGTCGAACCTCTGAATAGGTTCCTAGCCCAACTCCCAATAGAGACTCACAGAGAAAACATATATCTGAGAATCTTTGTAATAAGGCTTCTAAACATTTCGGTATTCCCGTAAGACCGACCAAGCCGGCGGTGCGGCGGTGCCACCCGTTGTTCCGGCCTATGGAATCTCTCCGAGTAGCTCCCGAGTCTTATTATCAGCTGCCTATACCTGTGTTGTTTACCGGGTAGAGCAGCGTAGGGTATCAACTCTCAGAGGTTGGCCGGGTGCCCTTGGATCTACTAGTTCATATCGCGGTGGCCTTGCTGGGTCTTCAGAACCTAAGACGGTGAGTCCTAGTGCCGTTATACTCAATTCGCGTAATACACATACTGTATCATGGGATACATTACTTCCAGTGATTCCTGAATACGCTGGAATACATTTTGGCAAAAGGTGTTAAGTTGTAGAACCGTAGGGGTGGTCAAGTCGTCTTAAAGCAAATGTGGTGGTTGTGCCAGAGGGGACGACTCTGGCATAACGATTGCAGTTAGGTCAAGTCTAGCTATTAAACTACAAGAATTTCACCGTGACGCCTTTTTGGCATGTGTAGAAACTGCTACGAAACTAATGGCAAGCCATAATACTTCGTCATATGTCTTTTGTTAGGATGAATGGATGCCCAAGAAGGTTGATGAATTGGTGAAGGCACAGGCATGATGATTGTGTTAACTATTATGCCCCATAGGTTCAAAGAAAGCATATTCGGCGTAATTATTATCTTTCACAACATTCAGTGGATGGATAGTTCAACACAAGATCAATGCATGTAGAGGCGAGCTGAAAACTACGTAGATATGCTTAACTTTCTTGTGAAGATATATCAGAGCCTCATAGTAGCATGGACCATTGAAAATACCAATCCAAATATCCACTGTTCAAACATGATTTAAGCTCTGTTGATATTCTTTATTCGAAAAGGGAGGCATTATCATTTCATGCTTAATTTTTCAGACACACAATGTTGTCTCAATTACTACTCCTTCCAGCTGTCCCCCTAGGTCCTTGCCCCTTAAAATTCTCGTCACGTGTCTCGGTGAACTTCAAGACAACGTTGCTCAACTTCTTGTAGCTCACACTACGCCTGAACGACCTGGAGTTGAAGCATTGATTGCCGTAATTCCAATATTCTTGAGCCTTAAATATATACAGCGTCGTAGATAACCGGCGAGGGGCTGGAGTTCATCACCACTTCAAGATGTCACTAGCTTCTACAGCCGGGATATTTATAGCATGAACCTCATAGTCTTATATTCGTAAAGACGAAGAGCTCTGTCATAGGAGACTCTGCTACTGCTCAAGCCCGTAGGTCCACCCAATGCCTGGTTATGTGGTGGCCCCCCTAGAGATACTAGCTGCATAGTTGATCTGTGGTTGTATAGTCGTCAGGTCGTGGAGTAGTTGTCTCTTAGTCGTCCCTATCTCACAATTCCCCTCCACCCTTCCCCCTCCGGCCCTTGCTCTCACCCTGGACAACCACTTGACTACCTAAAGAGGGTATGAGCTGCCTTCAATACTGAGCAGTTGCCTGTTGCCATCCCATTGCAGGAGGGCGCATAATTACCCAAGCAACTTGTCCACTATAAAGTAGCAGTCCTTCTTTCAATTTTCTTTCAATTTTCTTTTTCTTTTCTCCCTCATAAATTTATCCTGTTGCACAGGAGGGAAGATTTGTCTAAAACACACAACAAAATCTCTCAGGACCAAGACCTATTCCTCATCTATCTAAGAACTTGAAGGGTGCAGCCTGTTATCCCAACCAACATACAAAGTAAGTATTTCCTTCTTTTTCATCTTCATTCCCATCATAACATCATGTAAATACCTAATCAATTAGAGAAATACTAATTTTGGAGGAACCTTTCTTAGATGAGAATCCTTCAACCTCACGGTACTTTGTCCTCAAGCCTACGAACTGTCAGTCCGTCGCGCCAGCGATACACCGCTGGCAATATGGGGGACAATCTTCCTCCTTTTCGATCCACCATTGAGGCGAGCGGTTTTCTTCTCACGCCCATCCGCGTCGGCGCCCCGCGCCCCCCCGCCTTGCCCGTCAAATGCATCTACCCGGGAAACTATCTCTGGGACGCGTTCCTCGTCCGTCAACGCGCTATTAAGTATATCATCAGCAACGTGATGGAGACCCTCGACTTTGAGGTGGAGTTCTCGATCGTCATGACGCGTCCCGAGGTCGAGCACTCGTTCAGCTCCTTGACTCTCACGATCCAGGCCGAGGCCAACACCAACATGGTGTACGGCGAGCTCTGGGGTGAGGACACCATCTACAAGGGAAGCAAGTGGCTGTACGTCGTGGACCATGTTCGCAGCTTCCTCAAGTACGATGGCCTGGGCTTCGTCACGGTCGAGATGCAGGAGCGCGGCCTGCGCCGCGAGCGCCTTGACCCCTTCGTCATGCGTGACATGTGCTTCGATGCACCCTTCTGTGACACGTTCAACCACGGCATCAGCCAGGTCTACGAGGACGTTCACAACATCTGCACCGACGACCTGCGCGTCGGAATTCATCTGAAAGATCTAAGCATCCGCGACGTCCAGTGGGTCCATCGTCTCCCAGCCCCTCCCTTCCATGCCCTTGTCATGGAGTTCGACTGCGGTCTCGACGAGGAGTTGTGGTGGCCCCTGGAGGAGAAGATTCGTCAGCGCCTTGACAGCGACGATAAGGATGATCTGACCATTCTCCCTATCATATTCGCTTGGAAGATCCCCATTGAGTAAAGCAAGCAACCAACATCAACTGTTTCGGGCCCCGTCTCCTGTTTGGTCTTTTAACCAAACGCTACATACACATATGTATGCTTTGCTTGCTGGTTTTCTTTTCTTTTTTTTTTTTTTTTTTTTTTTTTTTTTTTTTAATTTGAAAATTGCCAGGGATCACCAAAACCTCACGCCAAAGAGGCGTCTAGACACATGTGTAATGTTCATCCACATGTGTGCAGAAGCAATCATCAGAGCTATCGGAGGAAAAGTAGGAAGAAAACTGCTATCATGAAACTTGAAGGCTTGAAAGCCACGTTATATTTTTGTAATGACCCTATACACGCGGGAACTTGTTTACTTCATCATTCACTGTACTACCAGCTTATTTCATCCAGCATTCAGCATCTTGTATCTGGCATACCATTATCGTTATGGCTAAGCACATCGAGAATGAACAGGCCTAAGTGCCAGAAATTTTGGTAGTTGTCCATAGTTTGAAGGAACTAATACATATCACTCTTTCCTTCATGGCATCCTATTCAAGTAGATGAGGACATCAATGTTTCGGAACGTCTATGCTAACCAAACTGAATCGCCGTACCCAGCTGTTAATTCGGTCATACTAAAGTGACCATAACTGGTACCGTAATATGGAGATGTATCCTTATGCTTTAATAGTTTGGTATTTCGCGTGCCCACCAAACACGCGGCTACCTACTTCTCCACTGCCGTAAATTCAACCAAAAAAAAAACCTGACCAAGTTCTGATTTGTATTGATACTTGCTACTAAAGGAAGTTGAATGTAGGATTGAAAAAAAAAATTAACGTGCAGATATCATTAGGGCGATATACCTATACTCTTTTACGATGTTGGCTGTGGGTTTGGGGGTGAACTTGCTCAATATGAAGTGTAGTCTTTCCTCCTCCTCATCAACAACATACTCAGGCCAGGATCGGTAAGCCCCCAAGGCAAAGAGCAGCCTGATCATGATGAGGTTGACTTCTCCGGCGTGAGGCAATGTCTCTGGCACGGCATCGCGGAAAGCCTGAAGAGTGAGCTCCCAAGTTTGATCGGGGGATAAACGAGCACCGCCTCGAACCAACCAAAACAGCTTTTGGTGACTTTCGTCAGTGTAAGGTGAAGTGAACAACGAATCGGGTATGCAGGTATCCTTATGTACTTGTAGAAAAGTGGATGGACTTGGTTCAGCGAACGTCCTGACGTAATATCCAATGTGCTCTCGAATTGACCGGAAGGTAGAGTAATCGTGGAAGAAACACCGGCTTGCCTCCTGGGGGTCGACTAAATAGGAGTCGTCCTTTCGCATGGCGTTGGCCGGGTTATCCGAATCTCCCCATATCCTCAAATGCTGAAGGTGAAAAAGAACATTGTTTCCAGAGGACTGTATTTTCGCAAGCCTCCGGACATAGAAGTCCCAACATTCCAAAATAAATGATATATTGGTCCACGAATATTCCAAAAGGCCGGACTGCTAATATTAACGAATGGTACATGGAGAAAGGTTAAATTCGAACTTACCTGAAAGTTGGGATTACCTTCAGTGGGACAAGTTGAGTCGTTTCTGTCGCCGACACAACCGAACCAGGCGTCCCAGGTAGGCTGAAATGCTACGATGAAAGTCTCGCGCAGAGTAGAATGTCCTGACAGGAGTCGCCCAATAAGGGGGCTAGAACGGGGTAAGTTGACGTTCTCACTATACCAAAGGATACGCTCGAGTATTTCTAGAGGGATCTTCTCAAGATAGGATGCTTTTGATTCGCGGGATCTCCGAGATTTCTGTCGCTTTGGTTTAGCAGAAACCTTTGGTCTTTTCTCCGGTATAACGACTGCAACCTCGTTACGGCGGCGACGTTTACCGCGGACTTTGATAGGAGTTAATTCCATTGATATGAATGCGAATACACACACAATCAGTAAGGTAGATATCTATCCAAGAATTGAGAAATGATTTATAGGATGAATCTCCCTTAAATTTGGTTTGGCTGAAGTTGACATTGGAGTTGAAGGTGTAATTACCAGATATTATAAGACGAGTCCAACTTGGGATAGTAGCACAGTATTTTTCTTCTTATTCCCTCTTTTCATGAAGCAATGCAAATGTTCGTTCCAAAGTAGAATGTCCATTAAACTTTCTATGCATTGTAATTTTTAGTATAGTGTGGCTTGGGAATTGGTTCCCGACGATGAGAGGTGAAAAAGTTGTAGTGATTATTGAAAGGAGAGAGGTAATAGGTACTTAGGTACGTATTGTACCCAAGGTGAGTGAGCAGGAATATCTTCGGCTAAACCTATTGCACTACTTCAACCATAACTTAGAGATCCACCCGTCCCAATTAGCCGGGATTCAAGGCGGACCGAAAGCAGCAAAGAAAATCAAAGCGGGTCTTGTGATAGCGATCATTTTCTTATCGCGCATTCTCTAGTCAAAAAAAAGTTACAACTTACAACTTACAACTGCGATAACTTCAAATGCCGTATTCTAACTTTCAGAAAGCCTGAGTTACCTAGACAATGGCAAGATACTCGGTCCAGCTTTGGTAACATTCTCTTCCACTTCCGGGCGACCCTCATAATGGCGTCGCTACGTTTGCCAGTGCCCTCTTTGAGGCTTCTAAGATTTCTTCGCATACAGTCGGAAAATCTAAGCTTCTTCAATCCCAGCCATGACCGTGTCGTAAAGTTAGCACAACCCATGCGCAGGATATTATGCGCAGCCAGGAAGAATCAAAGAAGTTCTTTGCGAGTAGGAACTGCTTCGGAAGCTTCTTGGCATGCGCCATTACAAGCCAGTCTTTTGGATGTAGATGCACTTATACGAACCCGGTGCTACGGAGCTTCGAGAATAGTTCGTCAGAAGAATCACCCATACTTCTCTCCGAATATTGGCCTCCGATACACTTCCTCAAACGGAACTCCACCTCCATGTCCGCCGTCTTGGCGAGAGAGATTATGGGGCTTCGGATCGAAGAATACGAAACCTCTAGAGCCAGATGATCTACCTGATGTGGCGGGTGGTGACAATACTTCCATGTTTAACAGTCGGCGCCAGCTCAGTCAAAAGGCTGCCTTAGAACCGAGGCTGCGATGCACTGAAGTTGACGAGAATGGGAATGTTATACTGGTAGACGGCGAGTTTAAGAAGAGCGAGCTTATTGCCAGGGTTTGTCCGTCTTATTGATCTGCCATAGTCACCAACTAATTCGAGATAGTTTGGCTTGCTGCCTCGCGATTTGCGCAAGATTGACTCGTCCAACTTACCGCATATTCTCGTTCGACCGACCGCTATCCTACTTAATCTCTTACACCTTAAGGTCCTCATTAAATACAACCGTGTCTTACTATTCGACGTATATGGCTCTAAGGCATCTTACCCGCAGTCGGCTTTTATGTACGACCTACAAGGAAAGCTCCAGCAAAAGGCGGTACCCGGAAATGTAGGTCTTCCTTACGAGTTTCGAGCTCTCGAAGCTGTTCTTCAATCCGTTACTCAGGAGCTGGAAGCCGATTTCGAAGCGGTCCGCGATCCGGTAATCCGTATATTAAGCGAGCTGGAGGATGATATTGATCGGCACAAGCTGCGCATCTTGCTTGTTCTTTCTAAGCGAGTCAGCACTTTCGTACAAAAGGCAAAGTTAGTCCGTGATGCTATTGAGGAACTTCTCGAAGCCGACGACGATTTGGCTTCGATGTATCTTACTGAGAAGACACACGACATCCACCGAGAGCTTGACGACCACACTGAAGTTGAGATGCTGCTAGAGTCGTATCATAAACTTTGCGATGAAATCGTCCAGGAAGCGCAAAACTTGACATCAGGTATTCGAAATACCGAAGATATGTAAGCGGAGAACTCCACTAACTGGTGTCGTGGCGTCAAGCTGACAATGATATAGTGTTCGAGCAATTCTGGATGCGAACCGTAACTCTCTGATGCTTTTAGATTTAAGATTCAGTGTTGGAACGCTGGGTCTAGCGATGGGTACCTTTATTGCCGGCCTCTACGGTATGAACCTTGAGAACTTTATCGAAGAAACGCACTGGGGTTTTGCCATGGTTACGGCCGTTTCCGTCGTAATGTCCTTATGGGTATGCAAATACGGTCTAGACAAGCTCAGAAAAGTCCAGCGCGTCAAGATGCAGGGTGACGACAGGAAGAGCTTGGGACCCGATTACCATTGGTTTCATGATGAAGGGAACGTGGGGCTTTTAGACCCCAGGAACCGCGAGATGATAAGACGGCTTAATATGAAAAAGGCGGATCAGGCTGAGAAAAAGAAGCGGTGGTAAAAAAAAAGAGAAAAAAAAGGCTACGCAAAATTGTGTGCTATCAAAAGGCCATGAGATTCAAATGGCCCCCCCTGCACCTGGGAAAGCATACTACTAGGCGTCATGGTAAGTCGACATTTCCTGAAGTACAGTAGATGAGTTTGGAGTCGGCAATCTGTGTGTATTAGATTCTGTAACTGAAGGCATTCTCGTCTCATAGATCTGGTTGGGCATCTCTATACCCCTTATAGACCGATTAAGCTACTCCACTCTCCATTGAATTTGCCGCGGGTTATTCTCAACAGCAGCGCAATTAGGTTGTTGCTATTAGCGTCCTGTGGGAAGATATTGGAGAGAGAGGGGGTATGTAGATCGATGTATATTTATATATTTATGTACAACTTGGCCCTTGTCTTACGCGTTGCTAGAAGCGAATATTAAGGATGGATGAAGGAAAGAAATTACATTTGTTTAGATACCTGCCAGTCTTCTCTTTCCAAGTCCTATTCCTCAACAGCCATCTAACCTATTCTCTCCCCTTCTTCCCATCCAGTTCCACCCACCAACCACTCATCAACATCTCACCACCCCTCACCACCACTCGCCCCTTACTCCCTTCCTCTCTTACTCCCCTCACAGCTCGCTCTCAGTAACGTTCTCAAACCTCGCATACTCCTCATTCACCTCTTCCACCACCTCAAGCCTAACCTCCCCGTCGCCCAGCTCCTCCACGCGCACGGAGCTCGCCCCCGCGTACCCCCACTCGACGCCCTTGACGCGGCCCTGGTCCAGCGGCGCCAGCAGCCGGAACACGGCGGGGCTGACGTCGATGGAGCCGGACGCGCACGCCATGCACTTGTCGACGACGGTGGCGGAGGCCGTCCTCCCCGCGTGCCGGATGTGGATCACGCGCCCGCACACCCGCGCCTTGTTCGGGTTCGCGTCGTGCCCGTATTGCGCCGGCGACAGCGCCACGATGTGGTCGCTCGCCGAGTTGTGCTTCCCGCACGCGCCGAGGCCCGGCGTGTAGTACGTCATGTCGCCGGTGAAGGCGAGGGCTGGGCGGGCCGTGAGGGCGGCGAGGAGGAGGAGGATGGGTTTGATAAGGGGGGCCATTGCGTTAGGGGAGCGGGGGGAGGGTAGGGATAGATAGGTTTTTTTTAGTATAATAGATGGTGGATTGTTAAATACCGGTGGTTACGGGTATGATCGTTGCTGATGAATAGGGGTTGGCAACTTTTATAAAGCTCTTGATATAAGGCGATATAAGGCTAGAAGGAACGAGCTGCTGGTGAATAGGGGATTGATATTAAGGGAGCACGTCTCGTGCGAAGCTATTTATACATATTTTCATAGCCTCTCCTCGGGCCAGTCCCTATCATGCGATCCGTTTCATTGTTTCTGCAGCACTGGCGTCTGTACAACGCTCTTTTCCCCGGCATATTCTTCGAGGACTTCGAGTTCAGGTTACTGGCTTACTCAATGACTAAAGGTAGATGGCAGGCGTGGTAGCAGACCAAGATGAAATGGGAGAAATATTGCTGACAAAGTATGCTAGGTAGTCCGAGAGCTTATCCAACCATTCCCTCAGAATCGATATTGACATTCTATTGCTGATACCTTCCACCGATGGTATGCCTATAACTCGAGAGGCTAGATTGTCTAGACCTTGCTGTCTTGGGAGCTTAGTCGTCTGTGACGGTAGTCTGCTTACGTTACCCAAGGCAGGTAAGTTACGATATATTGGAGATGGTTCGCTGTCAGCAACTAGATGAATAGCTCTCAGTATTACTTCATTGGAGGCTTTGACAACTCGCATGACTTGTTTACGGTAGCCCGTCTTGTAGGATCCATTGTCTTCTCGCAAGAGCATGCCATCATGTTACTTACCTACATAGCCTTATGCTACTGATGCTAGCGGCCGTTGAGTACCAGTAAGCCGGAGCCTCTTGATACACAAGGACCCGATTCTCACTGCAATTTGTCAATTTAACGACTCTTAAAGCTTGAATACCAATTTTGAGCCTAGAGAGTAAAAGGGGCAAGGACGATTATGTTGATGAGGTCATCCATCACAGTCCCAACTCCATGATAATATCCTCTTTTGCCCGTGGACTAAATATAGAATGGATATAACAGGCCAGGACCTAAGCTAGAGATTTAATTGTTATAAAAATAAGAGAAAAATGTCCCATAAATGGTAAGGTACCTAAAGTATAACATGTTGTCCAGCAACGATTACCAATATATTTCTTGAGCCGCAAGCAGATAGGACAACTATTCTACACTATCATCTATTGTCAGCCTACCATATTCTGACGCCATGCTCAAAGTCTCATGATATGTTGCTTTATTGGGTCATCTTGATATCAGATCAATGTGCAATATCGGCAATTGGATGAACTTGAAATGGTATGGCGAAAAGGATATTGGAAACCGAGGGAAGACAGGCCAGGTCAGTCTGATGTTATTATTTCCCGTATGTATCATTTTATTGATTTTCCCCAAAGCTACGTCTAAATGTCACAGTAATTCATTCTCACACTTGATACGACTTGGCGTTTGTCTAGTTCATCCAAGCATCCCGAACGCTTTTTTTTCCGAGGAAAATCACACGAGTAAGCATATCGTGGCCTCACCTCTTAGGTCTGGGTAAGATAGAATCATGTAAGGAATCTGATATAGGGGGCAGCCGGTGTGAGCTATAAATATGTCTCTGAATGTGAGACTGTTTTACATGATGCGTGCACCTCATCTGAACTAAACTGATTAGCGGGGATGTGACTCTATCTCGATGCCACTCATAAAGAATAAATCCTCGCCGCTAGAGATTATTAATAAAATAGTAAGAGCAAGGCCGGTTTAGGTTCCCTAGACTAAGTAAGTGTGCTTAACATGAACATGAACGAAGAACGGAATATCAAAATTCCAACAATATGAGATCCGCTTGGATAACAATTCTTATTTAATCTCAAAAGATGCTAAGGCTATCCTGCCTATGTGTATCATTTGCGCCTCCCTGCCGCCTTAAATGCATATATAGTCTAGCTAGCTATTGGTAGCTCTTTAATCAAACAGCATCATCGCCTCTGGGACTCTTCGGCCGCGGCGTTTGATTAGAATCCCTTCTCTCGCTGGCGTCCTCGGGGTCATCTTGGTACTGTCTCCTCGAAGGACTCGAAACCCAGGAATGCCTCCTTTCGCTTTCGCCCCCTGGCGAGCTGGCTATTGCTACATCCGAGCCGTTGTCGCGTTTTCCGCGCCACCACCTCAGCTTCCAAATTCCGCCCAGAGTATCTTGAACTCCAGCACCCGCAGAATTCTTCCGCCGTATATGCTTCCGCGCCGTGAATCCTGGAAACCCTGTTGATTTTCTTCGGTGCCGGAAGTTTTTCCTCGGTGACTCCTCGTTGGGCTCGTCTGCGGTCAAAGAGACTACCGATCCTCCCGGTACTAACCTGCGGTCGCCCATTAACGGTGTATTTTCGCTAACAACGTTAACGGGGATAGTGACTGATCGAGATTTACTCAATAACGGTCTGGACGTATCTTGATCTTCCAATTCGTCCCATATCTCCGAACGCTCGTGCCAGCGGGTTGGAGGCTTGCGACCTGGTGTGAGGGGCGTTGTCTCTATATTTGGCGCAAAGGTGTTGTACGTAGCCGGTTCAGCCTCTTCCACTAGGCCAACCGAATCCGAGTCTGTGGGGGATGACTCCTCTCCTTCCGTGTCGTCCACTAGTCCTAGTCCTGGTGCCAGGGTCGACTGACCGACAGCGGGAGGATGCTGTTCGTCACTGAGACGCCACGACAGTGCTAGAACACCGGAGAGCAAGATGACAGTGCCCAGCGCAATGAGCCCGCCGTGTAGAGGTGTGATGAGGTTCGTCTGGTTAAAATATATCAAGCCATCTAGAATAGCGATGATGTTGTAAATGCAAAAGACAAGGGGGTATAATACTGAGGTGGATATCAACTTTAATCCACGATGTAGATAATACAACTGGCTCAACGCCAGAGAAACTAATCCAAACACGAGCATCCACGACTCCCAATGCACGAATTGGTTGTCGCCATCAGCAATTGTTCTAATAACAAGCTCTACAGCCGACTTGGCGAAAAGAAGAGAGTGAGCCGATAGAATACCGCTGATGCATCCAAATATGAGACCGCGGGCCAGTCGGAACCTAGCATTTTGCGAAAGGCTGCTGAGATGATTGACCAGGTCGATAACCACTGCCATCGAGACAACGAGCACGCCCTGGAGCGACATCCAAAGAATAAAAGGCCACCTACCGAGCAGATCTAGCAACTCTGGCAGACTATGCGCTGGGGAAGGTATCGCGCCGAAAATCGCTATCAAGGCGGCGCCGGTGGTCACAAGTACGGTACCGTAGAAAGACCATCGCGTGAAAGGTTCGCCCAATATTAAAGTCGCACATACCGAGTTGAAGACCAATCCGGCGGCTTGTAAGGTAGATAGAACTGGTAAAGGTAGGGTAGAAATCTGGATCGTACTCCCGACTATATTGGAAAAGATGAACATGCCCATTCCCAACTGCCATCTTCGCCTTCGGTACGCGGGTCGTTGGAATTCGAGCGGAAACTTTTCATCTTCGAGCATATGCGACTTTCGCTGTAGAGTGAGGCCGAGAGATTGGACGCTTGTAGATATTAAGCCAACTAGGATACCAATCTACCAGGAAGAAAACACAACAGGTTAGTTACGGAAGAGGGCACATGGAATGTTCCTAGGCGGTTAAAACATACCGTGATGGTGCCTCCGGGAGAGAGGTCGCCAAATATCCCCATTGCGATAGTATAATACTAGGTCATCTGCGATACTCGCCAGATGAAGGATGTCCTCGACTACCCATGAGACTGTACTATTGAAGGCCTTAACCCGGCACGTCTAATTCGTAGGTGCTCGTAGGAGCTCGTAGGGGCGACAAAATGGGCAAAAAAATGGGCGTAAATGGGTATTTGAGTACAGCGCGACCGATAAGAGAACGAAGTTTAACAAGTGTATTGTAGTCTAGTCGTAAGATGTAACGTTCGACACGTATCTACTAAAGGTAAAAATCGAAGGGTTCGAGACCAAATTGGCGATGCGGTGAACTTCGTAGACGGCTGCACGAGTTGCAAGGGCAGGGGTATTTATTGCTTAAAAGAGGTGGTAATTGGGACAATCTCCAAGCTTGTTGAGTTGGCAAGTTAACCTTAGGTAGCCTAGGCCTAGTCGTCAATAACGAAATGGGACAAAGAGTGAGTCGGAGTGTTGTATTATATGAATATGGATAATTTAATTTACGGATGATATGGTGTCAAGTTGAAGTAAACAAGTTGTAACAAGTAATACTTTGAAAATGGAAAATGGAAAAAATAGACTCTAGGTAGAAAGTAGGAAAAGTACAAAACTCTATTCTAAGGGGTATGAGGTAATGGGTAATGGGCAATTAGTTAAGAGGTTAATGGGGGGATTGATAACACAAATTTGATCCATTTGATCCATGGATGCGGCGGGTTTATTGTATTGTATATTGTATTTATCGCATTTTATTGGATTGCATCTGCCATCAAGTGCCAGTGGTCATTGGCCACACATGGCTGATAGACACAAGTCATTCTGCATTCTGCAGGGGCCACCAGACTCCAGGTTCTGCATCGTGGTACAGCGGTTACCACGGTGGGGTTACAGCGGATAGTTGCCTACCTCCTATAACCTGCCAGACCCTGTTAACTAAAATACTAGCCACAGGGAACTAGTACTCAATCCAACATCATGTTACTATGTACATGTATGTTTGCAAATATGTACATATTGTAAAGGCAGATGTTGTGGCTGATGCTTGTTTGAATGAAGTATCAAGGTACAATGTAGTACATAATGTAAATTGCATTACCTGATGTCGGGTCGGGTCGGTACCTAAGCTCAAGGTGAGCTTTACATAACATTCATATGTCACCGAACCCAAGGTTCTACATAACTTGTATCAATCCATTCAACGTTGCTGTAAACTGACCCGCTATCTTCAATCAATCAACCTACCTACAATTAAACAAATCCAACCTTGCTTGAATATTGAATTGAATATCCCTCCCCTATCGTGTGGATTTCTCAGACCTCGTTTGTCCAGCTGAGAGATATCCCTTCGGCTTAGCCTCTCTCCTCTCCCAACCTCCAACCTCCAAACACCGAGTCTCCTCTCTTCTCCCCATACTCCCTCCAAGATGTCGCAAGTCCACGCCTTGTCCGACGACCAGGTAATTCATTTTCCTTTCCCAATTTGACCAAGGATAAAACCAATACGATCGAGAAGCTGTATCAGTTAACTACACGAACAACACGCTAACGGACGATGTTCCCCCCCTTACCCAACAGGTCGGGCAAGAGCTCCGCAAGATGACGGCCTTCATCAAACAGGAGGCGTTGGAGAAGGCGCGCGAGATCGAGATCAAGGCGAACGAGGAGTTCAGCATCGAGAAGTCGAAGCTGGTGCGGCAGGAGACGGACGCCATCGACGAAGCGCACGCCAAGCGCCTCAAGCAGGCCGCCATGTCTCAGCAGATCACCCGGTCCACCGTCGCCAACAAGACCCGCCTCAAGGTCCTCGCCGCCCGCCAGCAGCTCCTCGATGACATCTTCGCCGACGCCTCCAAGCGCCTCCCCGACGGCGCCAAGGACCCCGCCAAGTACCGCGAGATCCTCAAGAACCTCCTCCTCGAAGGCCTCTACGCCCTCGTGGAGCCCGAAGTTCAGGCCCGCGCTAGAAAGGCTGACTACGACGTCCTCAAGGACGCTATCAAGGACGCTGAGGCCGAGTACAAGACTAAGACTGGCAAAGAGACTAAGGTTACGATCGATGAGGAGATCGCGTTACCCGAGGAAAGGTGAGTTTTTTTTTTAAAAAAAAAAGAAAAAAGAAAAAAGAAATTAAAAAAAATAATAATACTACCACTACTACTATCCCTACTATTATTATTATATCCCTGAATCTAAGCTGCAAGCTGCAAAGACGGGGAGGGAAAGCCCGATATAAAAGTGATACGGTACGCTGACGATAAATCAACCCATAGCTCCGGCGGACTATTAATCGTAGGTAGCCAAGGCAAGATCGAGATCAACAACACCTTCGAGGAGAGACTGCGGCTCCTACAAACCAGCGCTCTCCCCGCCGTGCGAGAGGCGCTATTCGGCAAGAACCCCAACCGAAAGTTCTTCGATTAAGAAAGGGCGGGCGAGGGGATATCATTATTACATCACGTCAAAGGTTTTACCAGCTTCGCTCGCGAGCGGTACATGTCATCGTCATCAACAACAATAACTACGCTGGACGTCGGCAGAATCAGAGAAGGAAGAAGAATAGATAAGAAAGGAAGGAGATTACATATGTATGCTTAAACAGCGTCACGCTTGTTCTCCCCCGTTTTTTTAAAGGGTCTCTTGTAAAGGGATAGTCAAGTCAAGTCAAGTCAGTCAGTCACATTTTTGGGGGGCACGGAAATCTAGAATCCCCGTGTTGATTATTTGTTTGTTGGTGCTCACTAGAAAGGGGCTGCTTGCTTGCTGTATATCTTAAAAGGGCGTTTGCAGGAAAGTCCGCATCAATAAAAAAACAACAACAAAAACAACACACCATTTTTAGCTCACCATATTATCAATTAACTACCTGGTAGGTTAGGTACTCTCTTACACAACGTTCGTATCGTATTATCCTTCTATTTTTCCCACTTTCCTATTAACTTAGGTAGGTAGGTTAGGTAGGTACCTAGGTAGGCACCTACCTAACCTAGTTAGCGGCGGTAGCGGCGGTATTATTACGCTCGGCCTTCTTCTGCGCCCAGTTCTTCATAAACGCTCGCTGCTTAGGTATATTAGCGTCTTCCCTGGGCTCCGGGTCGAAGATGCTGGTCTTGGGCGGCGGCCGCGTGCGCACCGCGTACGTCAACCGCTTAGCGACCAGGTCGATGGACGCCTTGGTGACCTTGCGGGAGAGCAGGGTGCTGTCGTGGATCTTATCGTGCACCACTTTGAGCCGGAAGGTCAGCGCGTCGATGTCCTTGTCGAATTTGCGAGCCGCGTCCTCCTCCCCTTCGTTGTTTCCCGAGTGCTGCTGCATGATAAAGCCCGCGTCGCCGATGGCGATGTCCAGAAGTGCTACTAGCGCACGCAGGCTCTCGAAGTCGGTGGTTGGCCTGACACGGAAATCGTCTGAGTCGAGTCGATCCATGACCTTGGCTAGAGTTAAACTTTCGTCAACAGGTCTGCTGCTCAGAGCCGTGTCCCGAAACAGCATTACGGCGGCCATGCGTCGACGTAGGTCGAGGAGCTTGGCGGTTGTCTTGGGCATATAGCTGATAGGAACGACCTGATGCATAGGGTCGTCTACACTTTGGTAGAGGTAGGAAGATATTGTCTCGCACTTGATGGCTGTTAGTATAATTATCTTGGTTGTACAGTTGGCAAGGTGGCAAGACTTACGACTTCGTCCCATTGTGATGCATCCCACTTCGATAATCTTGTGACAAGAGCTTCCATTGCCGCGGAGTGTTCGGAGCGAACTGTCGTGCTCACGAGAGGGTCAAGTCCCATCCGCACCAGTAGTTTAATAGCCCCTATCGCGTTCTGCGACTTTAAGTTCGGGGCCATGCGCTTCAAGAGTTCGAGGAAAGTCACCAGCCCCGACCAATCTCTTCCAGGGTACGGATCTTCTACTCTGGGGAAACTCTCAAGCTTAGTGATATTTTGGCTTTGAGGGGATTTAGGTCCGTCCATCCTCTCCAGCATGGAGTATAATCGTTTCTCAGTGACGAGGCGTGCGATGCTATCAGGACATAGTGTTACTAGATTGCAGTATTGTATACGCAGCTGAACGTTTCTCTCGGCACAGACTTCGTCTAGGATCCATAGGAACAGCTCATCTGGAAGTGCCTTGCCTTTGGAAGCGATGGCATGCGGTAAGCCGAGTATTACGGCTTGATCCCGTGTGCGCGAGTTAGCAAGACATCGCCAACACCCCTTTGCCCCCTTTTCTGGGAACGGACTTCTAGGAGGCTTGAATAAGGGCGGCTCAAGACTAAAGAAGTAACATAGTCTACGGGACGCATCGATTTTGGTGCGGTTCATAGCCCTCATCAGCTTATCACCTTTGGTATCCTCCTCATCGTCCTTTAGAAGTTCTTTAGCCGTCTTTTGTAACAGCGTTGGGTCATTTTGTACGTCTGTTAAAATCTGATCATTGTCGTCATCATCTTCGCTCTGGTTGATGAGCTCATCCGCCCTCCTCGCACTCTCATCTGCCCTATCAGACTGCCGAGCATGGTTGATTAACGACTTCAAGTCAAATTTGTGCTTAGGCTGTAGTGTCAAAGGCGACTTGAGCAGAGAAGATGAGTTGGAAGCTATCCTCTTTGCCCTTGGTGTGGATGTTAGATTTGAGTCTCTCTGGTAAGGAGAGGGACCATTTTTCCGTTGGATGAACGCGGATATCGACTCTAATGAGTCGTCCGAGTCACCGTCTTCATCGTCGGACCCTTTAATTTCATCGGTCCGATCACGCAGCTTCGGAGTGGGTTTCCGTGGTGTTGTAGGGGATGAAAATGAGAGCTGCGGATCCCGGACCGGTTCTGAAGACGAGGCCGACTGGGATTGAGGATCATTACTGCGGCCGGCAGCTTTGCCGAAGAAGCCTCTGATATCCCGATTCCGGGACGTCGACATATCTAGGTACTATATGCTGATCCGTCGGTACAACAAACCTACGATAGATTTCATCGATACTTATTAGAAATAACATGGGCATATAGTTACAAAGTTGTAGGTACCGATTCCCATTTCATTCAGCTCTTAGTTTGATGCTTGGCGGGGCGCTTGAAAGAAAACGCGTCGTAAAGATTAATTAATTTGATGTGGGGCCGCCCTCTCAGCCTCTGTGGACGTGCTGGGCGTGTTGGGCGTGTTGTCCAGGCGCAGGAGGTGCTCAGAGCACCTGGGCAGGGCAGAGGCCCTGAGCTAACGGAACAACGTTAAACCCTTTTTTTTCTCGATCTAGCCGTCTTAGGTAGGTAAAGTTTCCTGGCTGGTTCCTATGGCGCTTTGGAAGTGTACCCCTGACCTCGGTACTTAGGTACACTAGCGTACCTAGGTATTTGAGATGTCGGGTCTTATGCTATGCTGCTCGAATCTTGGAAACGTCCCGATAACTAACCTAATTAAGTATGTTCTTTGGACAGTCCTAATGTGCGGTGGCTAAAAAAGGGCAACTGACTCGGGGTAAGGAGAGATCCACCGGATTTAATGCTTGGCGGGGTTCGGGTCAGTTCCCGTGTGTTGCAGCTCCCAAGATTACCAGCCTTTCATCATTCATCCCGTCTGTTAGTGCACCAGCCCGGCGCATCAGGGGGTACCTAAACAGGGTCAACAGCCCAATCCCTTAATGCCCTTCACAATCTCTTCACTTGGCAGAAGCAGATATAAACTCACAATCTGAATGGATTTAGACTAAACAGGTTAAAGCTACCAAGATGCTACCCAGATACTTACCTAGGTAGATATAATATGGTAATTCGTAGTGCATCGTTGGTTGGCGTATCGTGTACCTTATGTTGGTTAACTTGGAATAGGGGGTACCCTAGCGCTGCGCAGGTACATACTACTTTGTAGCAGGTTTTGGTTTCTCGTCTTGTCTCCACACCATACAATTTTACGAGTTTATCAAGTATGGCTCTTTGAACTTACAAATTCTTAAAACATCGTGATTCACTCTTTCGTCCTATTTATTATTAAGCGTTTAAGTTCCGTATTTGATTTGCCGAGTCGCCTGGGTTGTGAGGCTGTAAATTTGAAAATCTATGCTGTTTTAAGTTGATGTATTGATACACGAACAGACGAACAGCCTGCTGAATGAGTTGGAATCTAATTTAAGAATATCCCCATTTTATGTAGGACGGTATCCATCTGCTAATGTACGCAGTTATGTACCTAGGTACCTAGTTATGTACCAGGTAGGTAGTGTGTAATGCATATGTACTCCACGGATTTCGGGGTCGTGACGGGAGCTGACGGGAAGTGATGCAAATGCTTATCAAACGTTAGCTGCGTTGCTTCGCCACCTTGATAGTTTAATCTTATTCAGATCTGATTGTGACATTGTGTTTCGTCCGAGGCTACCTAAATCCGTACTTCCATTGCGGTATTAAGCAACTATCTACTAACCGTTAGAGTATACCTATCTAAGGTATGTTCAATACGTGGTGGACTTTGAGGCGTCACAGTAAATCGTAACCTGTATCTCATGAGAATTAACTGTAACGCTGCAAACGGAGTTGTGAAAAACTACCTAGGTAGGCTGTTAGGCTTAGGCTAGATCTGCCATCTCGGGCATGTTCGGACTTACAATGTATTATGAAGTACCAACTTCTTATGAATTGGGGGGGGCGCTTTTCCAAATAATACAGTGGATATTCGGTACTTGTGCAGTACAGTGCTTCACACGGATAACCCAGAATGGCTTTAATTTCGAGCTCGACTCGACTCGACTTATTATTACATACCTGTAATGCTCATACACAGAACAAAAATACATAGTAAGTACATCCATCCTATTACCCAGAGGCAAGTTCTCGCGCATTTTGTCTTATTCTCTGACAGAACATACCTACCTGATATATTAGCAGCGGGCTCCTGGGAGCAAGAGGAGCGAATTGGTTAGCTTAAACATAAAGTCGCAACTCCTGAAGGATCTCTCTCACGCCCCGTCTGTGCTCCCCGATACCACTTGATGAATCGATGATGTGCGTCCAAGACCCTTGTCAGACGAATGGACGCCAACCCATGCTGGGTGTTTGTGTGTGAAGAGGCAGAGAGGGCCAGCTATTGTTTCCACACCGCCGCAACGCCATTAGGGGGGATATAGAGAAGATAACGTGCAGCCTAATAGGCTTAGAATAAGTATCATCTGTATTATTGTAGTTAGATTACTCACTATCTACCTTAGGTAGGTAGATGTAGATGCAGACCTAGCCACACAGAATCTGGATTTAGCTCATGGTAAGTAGCGGCTGATATAATAGGTCGCACTTTTTTTCTACCAAGGCGGAATCTCTATGGACATTGTGCTGCCGCTCAAAAGCAAGTGTATGGGATATACGAGGATTTGCTTCTGGTAATCCAAAAAAAAAAAAAAAAAAAAAAAAAAATAGTGCCGATCTAGTTCGTGGTGCGGTAGGCTACGAACAAACAGGTTGGCCCGTCCAATATGTATTCTAGTTGCTGTGTCAATGCTGATAATTCTGACTCGAGGGGGGATAAAGTCGCACGCGAAGGATGATAACTATCCGCGCCGCTGCACTGCAACCATTTAGCGCAAGTTCTAGGGGGGTTCAAAGAATTCGGCGTGCTACCGAGGGGTATTATGTAGGTAGTTGCTAAATTCAGGCTCAGAAAAAAAAAGTAATGGAATGCTACGCAGGACGCGTGCGCGGAGAGCCCTGGGAAAAAAAGTATCACTGGATAAAGTAAGGGGATATGTCTTAATTAAATTCCCAGGTCGTAGAAGTAAGATAATGAGATGTTATATGATTGTAGTTGAATGTGATCCAATACAATGGTTATCTCCATTGCTAAAATCCCTAGATGTAGACCCCGTTCTAAGAGATTTGTCCTCCTATGAGGATTTCTATCCCGCATAACGAAAGAATCTTAGCCGAGATCGAGTCTGGGAGGCATTTTCTGGGTGGATTGGGGTGGGACAAGGATATTGTTAAGTCGCCGTAATTTTTTTTTTCTACTTAAATATACGGATCCGTACAATAGCGCGTACAGTATAGGCCTGATTACCAAGCTTCCGGTATGTAGGTGTAAGGTACCTTGCCTTGGTAAGGAACTAGCGTAATGTACCTGATATACATTTATATGCGTGGCATCTTACTAAAACGCTTCTATTCACGGGGCTTTTAACGTTTACTTTCTACTCTTTATTGTAATATATATAACAATTCTCATATAATCTCCTTCAATAAAAAACTTGTTCAAGAAAAAAAATACTTAGCTTCATAATATAAATCCAATCATAATAATAATGCGCGACAAATAACTCGAATTGAATTATACTTTCAAGTTGATAACATTACGCTAAAGGTCTTAGGACTTTTCCCCTGTTACTGCCGAGAACACCGGATAGGTACTTAGGGACAATTTGCGGATTTGTTAGGCTTTCTGGTTAAGTGTATATATGGGTATGTTCCTAGGTAGGTAAGTACGTACGTACCTAGGTACACACGCAACTTTTTATATCACCTTCTAGCCTATCCTGCTTATAAGCCTTACAGTGTTCGGCACGGTATTCGGTGTACCTTAGAACCCCGGCCCTTCCGACGAAGCGATCAATCAAAAACTTCCATTGTTCCCTTCCCAATTCTGTCCTTAACGCCATCAACAACACGATCGCCCCCCCAGTACTAAGCAAGGGACGACGGAAGACAAGCGATCACATCCCATCTATCCAAATGCAAACCTTCCTCGACGAAAACCTTGTCACGATAACATCGATCGACGACTCACTTTCTTTCACTTTGGCGACGCCGACGCGATTGCTGCCAATTGCCCGAGTCCTTCGCTTTTAGAATCAAGTAACGTTTCAGGAATTCATTCGCAAGACTCGTGGCCACGGAAGGCCGGTCTGGCGGATACGTCGGGTTGAACGGGCTCTGCCCGCAGCTCTCTCAAAATGCCGAAAGGTAGCAGCGACAAGGCGGTCAACAGATCGAGATGGGCTACTCGGAAACTTACTGTCAAGAGCAGCGGTCTCAAGAGGCTGTCTCTCAGAGACAGGATACAGCATAAGCGAACCATATCGATAGAGAAGAAACGTCATTCTGGTGGCAGCCAGTCAACAAGTGACGATCATGCTACATACGACAGCGCGTCTGCGACCAAGCAGAATGAACCAGGGGATTCGAAGAGTACCACATCTGTTGAGGAGGAAGATGACGGGGGGAGGATAGTCTTCTTCAATCTACCCTTACCTGACGAGATGAAGGATGAGGACGGCAACCCCATTCAATCATATGCTCGAAACAAGATTCGGACGGCCAAGTACACACCATTATCTTTCATCCCTAAGAACCTGTGGTTCCAATTCCACAACATTGCCAACATCTTCTTCCTTTTCATGGTCATTCTTATTGTGAGTATAATAGATTTTCTATCCTTCCGAAAAAAGACACTGACACTACTTTTCCTAATTCCTAGATCTTCCCTATCTTTGGAGGTACTAACCCAGGACTTAATGCGGTACCTTTAATATTTATTCTTGCCGTGACGGCCATTAAGGACGCAATCGAAGATTATCGCAGGACGATTCTTGACATTGAATTAAACAACGCGCCAGTACATCGTCTCGTAGGATGGAACAATGTCAATGTCACCGAAGATAACGTTTCGCTGTGGCGTAGGATCAAGAAAGCCACCTCGAGGTACCTGGGAACCGGTTGGCGCGCTTTTCAGGGTTTGTGGAAGGACAAAACAGATGGAGTGCTCAAAGATTCATCAGATCCACGTCCTTCTGTTGAAACCAAGGCTACGCGTCGCGATTCCACCATGTTATCTCCCCACACCGATAGAACATCATACCTGTCTGCGTACGAAGACATTCCGATGACACCGGTCACGTCGCCTCTTCCGCCTCAATCAGCCAGGAACAACTTACTGGAGATCCCAGAACGCCCGACCTCCGAAACATCCTATATGCCAAACGAGACCGAGACGTTAGCTAGAGTGAAAGGGGACCTCATTAACTACGACATTAAGCCCGGTCAAGCCCGGTTTCACAAGGATCATTGGAAGAATCTACAGGTTGGCGATTTCGTGCGACTCTATAATGACGATGAACTTCCTGCAGATATCATTGTTCTAGCTACTTCTGATTCCGACGGCGCATGCTACGTGGAAACCAAGAATCTGGATGGAGAAACAAACTTGAAAGTTCGACAAGCGCTTCGCTGTGGACGAACTTTGAAGCACGCGAGGGACTGCGAGCGTGCCCAATTTTTGATTGAGAGCGAACCACCCCAGCCTAACCTCTACAAGTATAACGGTGCCATCAAATGGGAACAGATGATGGCAAATGGCCCAAGAGAAATGTCGGAGCCGATAACCATTGACAATATGCTGCTCAGAGGCTGCAACTTGAGGAATACTGAGTGGGTTCTCGGAGTCGTCATGTTTACCGGTCACGACACGAAAATTATGATGAATGCAGGTGTCACGCCAAGTAAACGTGCCCGCATCGCCCGAGAGCTGAACTTCAACGTCATCTGTAATTTTGGTATTCTCGGCGCATTGTGTCTTTTGTGTGCCATTGTTAATGGAGTGTCGTGGGGTAAAAGCGACGCCTCGACTGCTTGGTTCGATTACGGTTCCGTTGGTGGTACCCCTGGTATGACCGGGTTTATTACATTCTGGGCAGCGCTTATCGTCTTCCAAAATTTCGTTCCGATCTCCCTTTATATCTCGCTCGAAATCGTGCGTACTCTACAGGCTATTTTCATATATAGCGATGTTGAGATGTACTACGACAAAATCGACTATCCGTGCGTACCAAAGTCATGGAACATATCCGACGATGTGGGTCAGATTGAATATATCTTTTCGGATAAGACGGGAACTCTTACCCAAAACGTCATGGAATTCAAGAAGGCTACTATCAATGGTCAGCCGTACGGAGAAGCGTACACCGAAGCCCAGGCAGGTATGCAGAAGCGTCTGGGTATCGATGTGGTAAAAGAAGCCGCTAGAGCCAGAGAACAGATTGCCCAGGACAAAATTCGCGCAGTGGAGGGGCTTCGAAAGATTCACGATAACCCATATCTTCACGAAGAAGACATGACCTTCATCGCCCCAGACTTTGTTGACGACTTGCGTGGGGAATCCGGCGAGGAACAGAAGCATGCTAATGCGCACTTTATGCTTGCATTGGCGCTTTGCCATACCGTTATAGCGGACCATATTCCCGGTGACCCCCCTAAGATTGAATTCAAAGCTCAATCTCCAGATGAAGCAGCACTCGTGGCAACTGCTCGGGATATGGGTTTCACTGTACTCGGTAATACAACAGAGGGTATCAGAGTGAATGTTATGGGCGAGGAGATACACTACCAGATTCTCAACACAATCGAATTTAATTCCACTCGAAAGCGAATGAGCGCTATCGTAAAAATGCCCGACGGTCGCATCATCTTGTTCTGCAAGGGCGCGGACAGCATCATCTACTCCCGTCTTAAGCGCGGTGAACAAGCAGAGCTTCGGAAGACAACTGCTGAACACCTTGAGATGTTCGCTCGAGAAGGTCTTCGAACCTTATGCATAGCCGAACGCGTACTTTCTGAGCAGGAATATCTCGAATGGCGCAAGGAGCACGACAAGGCTGCTACTGCAATGCATGAAAGAGAGGAGAGACTGGAAGAGGTCGCCGACAAGATCGAACAAGAACTGACTCTTCTCGGTGGAACGGCAATCGAAGATCGACTTCAAGACGGTGTACCTGACACGATCGAATTACTTAGCCGGGCGGGTATTAAGCTATGGGTGCTCACTGGAGACAAGGTCGAAACCGCCATCAATATTGGTTTCTCATGCAATTTACTAAATAACGATATGGAACTCATTAATCTTAAGGTGGAAGAAGATGAAACCGGCTCGACGCCCGACGACTTATTCGTAAACGAGATTGGACAAGTACTAGACGAAAAGCTGAGGATGTTTGGTATCACTGGTGACGACGAAGATTTGGCCCATGCCAGGAAAAATCATGAGCCGCCAGCGCCAACCCATGCTCTGGTCATCGATGGCTTCACCTTGAGGTGGGTACTTGACGAGACCTTGAAACAAAAATTTCTTCTTCTCTGCAAACAGTGCGCATCCGTTCTGTGTTGCCGTGTCAGCCCTGCGCAAAAGGCTGCAGTTGTATCTATGGTTAAAAATGGTCTCGATGTTATGACACTCTCCATCGGAGATGGTGCCAACGACGTTGCGATGATTCAGGAAGCCGACGTTGGCGTGGGTATTGCCGGTGTTGAAGGCCGTCAAGCCACCATGTCTGCCGATTATGCCATTGGTCAGTTCCGGTTCCTCCAACGGTTAGTTTTGGTTCACGGCCGCTGGTCATACAGGAGAATGGCGGAAGCAATCGCCAACTTCTTTTACAAGAACATGGTTTGGAACTTGACCATTCTTTGGTTTCAGTGTTTCTGCAATTTTGACATTACTTATCTCTTCGAGTACACTTACATCCTTCTGTTCAACCTTATCTTCACTTCTGTGCCGCCCATTGTCATCGGTGTCCTCGATCAGGACGTTTCTGATGCAGTCTCATTAGCTGTTCCTCAGCTATATCGACGTGGTATTGAGCGGCGTGAATGGACTCAACATAAGTTTTGGTAATTATGTTCACCGCCCTATTATACTTAACCAGATTTACTAACAAGGGACAGGTTTTATATGTTGGATGGTGCATACCAAAGTGTAATATGCTTTTTCGTTCCATACTTGGCCTTCGCGGCTACGTCGTCCGTTGCCAGCAATGGACTCGACGTGTCGGATCGGTACCGGATCGGTGCTTACGTTGCGCACCCAGCCATCATTACCATCAACCTCTACATTCTCATCAACACATATCGGTGGGACTGGCTTACGCTCCTTATTATCATTCTTAGTGATCTTGTTGTCTTCTTTTGGACTGGTGTCTATACCTCGTCAACGTATGCCGGTACACTTTATAAAGGAGCTCCACAGATTTACGGCGAAGTCTCGTTTTGGGCGGTTTTAATTGCGACTCCAATTCTTGCCCTAGCTCCTCGATATGCTATCAAGGCTTTACGCAAAGTCTACTGGCCCCGAGATGTAGATATCATTCGGGAACAGGTTACCATAGGAAAATTCGACAATTTAGAAAAGGAGAGCCCGAGCGAAATCCTGGCCAAGTCTAGTTCGTCTGGATCGTCACAGTCCTCCAAGCGCCGGCGACACCAGCAATTCGCCAGTGTGGACGAAGACTTGAAACCTATTTATCCACCTTCTATTGCGACTCAGTCTGTTGCTGGTCATAATTCTCGCAGTCAGAATGGCAGCGACGGCACTAATTACACTAGGCACGAGCCTTCGATAGATGTTCCTCCTGTTGCTCAACCCGTCGACCCGCCTCCCGAACCTGCGGTACGCCCATCCTACGATCGCGTTCGTCCCTCTTACGACCGTATGCGAGCCTCGATGGACCGAGTTCGGCAGAGTTACGAGATGTCTAATGACTTCACTTCGGCTGCCATGTTGAGCCGACTCGAGTCGACTCGTTCCGGCGTCAATCAACCAGAAGATGGTAATGGGATTGTCAGCCGAATAAGAAGGCGGACCCGGGGTAAATCCTTCAAGTCTGCATTCACTCACCACAAAGACAATCACATCCATGAGCATGAATAAAGAACACTCACGACCTCTCCCGCAATAACCCCTGTAAAAATAGTGTGATGCTGGGACTTTAGCTTGTATTCCTTACGATGTGATATCCGGAGCGCTAGGTGCTTGAGTATGATCTCGGACGAACTATTCACGATACCACTATGGTTTCCTCAGCTAGACCAGCGAACTAACCATTCTGAATGGTCTTTCTTTCTTTTTTTTTTTTTCCCCTTTTTTGCTCATTTCCATTTACAACGGCGTCGGCGTTTTCATGGTGCATGGAGTCTATGGGAGGACTTATATGATGAGATGACGATGTTGGTCAGAAGGTTGAAAGGTTCTAGTTTTCTTGCATCATAGACTTTCTTCTCGAGTCGAGGTTACACAAGACGTGTTGTCACCAGTCCCTCTTGAGGCAGACCCCTAACTATATCTTGAAGTTATTATTATTGCGGAGGAGAGTCGATACTTCATCTGTTCTCTTGCGTTATATTTTCTTTTTTCTTCACTTTTTTCCCCACCATAGGCGACAGGCTGGTAACAGGCGTTCTACTAAAAGACCAAGGCAGGATTTGACACCTGGATGTGATAGCATACAGCGCGCTCAGTTTAGCAAACAAGCAAACAAAGAGACGGGGGAAGTTTCGGGATTCTTTCGGGATTCTTAAAGGCATGGCGGGGCTTTCCACGGCCCGTGTATATAAGATGATGGACAAATGCGACGAGTAGAGAGAATGAGAGAAAGAGAGAGCATCGGTGGGCGTGTGTGGACGAGTAGATAACATATAATCGGCCAAAATTAGTACTTTCCAAGACAAAGACGTCACCTTTTTTTCAGTTTTCTTTTCTATTTATTTCTAATTAGCTCAAAATGTGCGGCCGAAGTTTTGTATACGTTTTATATTATGTTTTTTTTTTATGTTTAGGTGAAGACTTATTACTACCCACGTGTCTTGGAATTTTGAAGAATGAAATGAACGTATTATAGTCTTGTACATGTGAGGAATGACTTGATATAGTGTAGGCAGGTAGGTACCTAGATAGATCAAACCCTAATTTGTTACTTGTCATTCACGACTTGAAAGGTTAGGAAGTAGGTACTTGCTATCATCCAAATCTGTGGCCCTTCGTACTAATATCGCATTTCGAACTTCCAACCAAACTGATTTCCTGCAATACCAATACTGCTACCCCTTAACCAAATCATCGTCATTCTCGGAGTGGGACGACGGCTTGAAGAATCCTACCACTCGATGGATAGGTACGCGTACGCATACGCATCTCCGAGGCCAAAGACCGACTAATTATATCGCGTTCATCTATCAAAAGGGCATGATCGTTTCGTAATGTGGCTATTGTAGTCACGATGCTTAGGCGAGATTTTGCTTCAACGCGTACTCTGACGACAGGGGTGTCGAGATTATCGCCACAGAACTATTCTTGAGATACTATCTATCATCGCTCCGTTGTGCTCACTATCCGGCTGGAGAGTTACATACTGCCTGCCTATTGTTTGTGATTTACTAGGTAAGTAATCGTGAAACGGTTACTAGGGTGTTGGTCTACGAATACTCCGTCCAGCTGACACGATGAATGACCCGGAGATAGGTAGAGAAAGAACCCTTTCCAGATTTTTATTTCAAGCACCGTATTAGTTACCGCTTTTAGAAACGTGGTCTCTCTATATTATTCCTCATGGTATAGACTCCTTAATAGTGATACTTCTGTCGAATAGGTACTAGACTTAAATAGGGTTGGTTGTATAGCCTAATTCGACGGACTACCCTACTCATTCGTATGTCTCTTTATCGCTTTGTGCTTAGCTTAGTGTCCAACGCAGTTACCAGTCCCCTATCCATTACTCCACGTCCTGGTAGTGGACAGTTTTGTACCAAGTCGCTATACAAACCAAAGACTAAATCGTTTGAAACAGGCCTAAACTCATGGAATCGCGTGATTGCGTAAACCGATGCAGCATCCCATACATGGTCATGGATCATATCCGCGATGTCAGCCTTAGGTACCCCGTTCTTGCGTAAATTTGTGTAGACGCGAAGCCTAACGCGTAGTGGGAGACCAATTTTACGTGGTAGAAGAGCCATGTTGGACGGGGCTTAGAGGTATTGCTGCCGCAGCTAGAAATAAATAGTATGGTGCTGGGACCCATTTGAAGTCTTTTTGGGGAGAAGCTTCCTCAGGAGAAAACTCGTACTGAGAAGACTTCGCGGTAGCATGACTGTTGAACATGAGTATTTGCTAATCGGGAAATGTTTGCTAGCTAGAGGTATCGATGATTACCTCCTTTATTTTAGTGAAGAATCCGATCCTTGATCGGATTGATCGAAGACGACAGCAGTCAGATCCGCTGTGGACACCTCATAAATCGTTGGGCTGGGGCTTCTCTGATCGGACTGGGGGGAAATCTTGTAGTATCTAGCTATTGGATATCCAGCCGCACGATTCATGCTCCTTATGAATTCCGCGAAGGAAGGCAGAGAAGGTTTATCCGAAACTGACAGGGAGCCATCCTCAAAGCGTTTGTGCGCGCCGCAGAGGCAGAACTTGTCGAAAGCGGGACAATAGCACTGACAGTATTGACAGCTCCAGGCGAAGAATATCTTTTCGTTGGCAGTCCTCTCATCAGTCCGGATACTCTGCGCGGAACTCGCTGTTTGTATTATGGAACCCTGGGTTGATGGCATCGTATTGGTCAAGCTTAATGGATACGCTATATGAGTTATAATCGAGATATATGTAAATTTTTTTTGCGAAGCTCTTTTTCGTTTGGTTGCGATGTGGGATACACGGCCTTTTTATACCTCGAGAGAAAGTAAAGCAGAGTCTAATTGGGACTTAGTAGACTACCTATATTTGAATATTTTCCATCGGACGTTTAGGACGAAAAGTATATTCAGTATATATACCTAAGGTACGTAGGTAGCTACAGAACTTCATAGTCACCTAATTTAGAGTTGTTCGGTGGAACAACGAAGTTGCTACTTAAACCTTTGCTCCACCTTGGGACACTGACTCCCAAAGTGCTATGATGGTGACAGTGTTGTTGTTGCAACTGCTAGAAACACGTATGTTTACTACGGAAGGACACATGGGATAGATACGTACGCACAGAGAATCTGGGGACGTATGTCAAATTGGCAATGCTAACGCAGGAACCTAACGTTAAGTTTCGACTACTCATATTAGCATTTCGAGACATGAAATAATTAATCTCGACAAGATCTATCCCTACTTCCCGAGGTACAATCTTCGTAGCATTACCTAATTCCAGAAACGTACGATGGTAAACTCTGGAGGTCTATGATACTGACCAAATTTTGGACATCTCAAGACCCTCGGCGAAAACGCCGACTTTACCATCGATCGCGAATCCCTGGGACTCCAACTTCCTACATTCGGCGTATAGATCGTTTAATGGTACCCAGAAAGCCTCGATAAACTCACCGTCGTCGAACAGCGGTTGAGGATTCTGATTCTCTTCCTTTTCTGGGTCAATCTTGAGGTGGATGACAAAGCTCTTTGAGCTAGTTACGGCAACCAACAGTTAGTAAGACAACTAAGTGTCGATATCAGGGGAGAGTGGATTCTACCTCGAGGATGCGGGAGCTGAGGATAGAGTTAATATGAATGATTATTCAACTGGGGGGCATTCCCAGAACTCACAGCTGAAGAGGATTGGCCGTGAACCTCCACGATCAGGCACTACCTCACCAATATAGCCTGTTTCCTCCTTTAGTTCACGCAGCGCTGCTTGTTCTACCGTCTCATCTCGATCGACTAGCCCAGCCGGAAATTCAATCACGATTTGGCCTGCTGGTGCGCGAAACTGTTTCTCCAGGAGGACCCTTGGCCCTTCTTTGTGGTGAATGACGGCGATCATTTGCACGGCGTCAACGGGGCTGGAGCTCGGACGCCCGGGGCGTCTTATCGCTTCCCACGTCCGCACTTGGCCCTCTTCATCCTCGTATGTAATCCTGAATCATACTATGGTTAGACGGAGGGAAAGTCTAAAGCATCTCATGACAAAATAGAATGAGATGCTACTGACTTCACGAGATTGATCCACTTCGCATCTTTATTTTCCTTGGAAAAGCACTTAGTAAATTTAATGTAACTGGGTTTTTCTGAGCACGTACGAGCAGTTCGGTCGATATGACCTTGGCAACTCTTTTCGACATGGTGAGGACTGATGATAAAGTGCGAAAGGAGCGAAAGGAGAAGCTCTCCCCTCTCTGCTTGGGCAGTACTATGTACAACTTGCATAGCCACATTATGGTTGTGGCTATCATTTTGGGTGCGGCTTGACACTTACACCTTGCTTATATTAGTGAAACCACTTTATTTCTATACTCTATACTTTTTTATACGCACTAAGTGTTGCACCTTGTCGTATAAGAAAGAAGAGCCAAGTTGTACTAACTTGCGAAATAGGGGGTGGAAGTATGGCTTTGTTCTAAATAATATAACTACGTGATGATCTTCCGGTCCTATTCGTTACGTCATGGAACCGCGACCGTCATCACGCATCACAACAATCCTAATATAAGACTACCTACATGTACCTACCTAATCGACAACCTGAAAACTTTTAGAAAAACTACTCCAAATTACTCATTCTCGGGTTACCTTGATAATATTACGTACCCATCTATATATTTAATATCCCGTTAATACTGCGATAAAACTTGCCGAAATGTTCCTACAGATTCTTCACTTTGCTCAAGCTACTTTGGCTATATACGGCGGCAGGCAATCCTACGTCGCCATCACCAACCTTCGCAAATACGAAGATGCAACTAAGAAGGCAGCCAGAGTATCCAAGGAGGCCGAGCGTCAGCGACAGCAGACGTATGCCACGCAGACCACCGGCGTCGTTACATTGCTGTTCTCATTCTTCATGTCGGTGCTGCTCGCCCGCGAGGGTTCCATCTACGGCTTCCTACCGCGGTTCTTGGCGCCGGCCGCAACCATCGCCGCTGTTTACTTTGCGAGAAAGTATATCCGGGGGTTTTGGGCCGGGAAGACGCCCGGGGTCAAGGGTAATCTGCCGAACATGGGCGATTATGACGACGCGGAGAAGAGAACTCATGAGCTCCTGAACGTGCTGGATCTTTTAATGTATAGCTGGATTGCTACCCTAGCTTTAGCTATAACTGTAGGATATTAAATGTCATCCCGGATGACAGGTAGATTGGTCGCCTTAGATATAAGAAACTCGGTGTAGTATGTTATACATTAGAAATATATATAACACACACCTATTAAATCCCTATGTACTCACGACGACCCCTACTACCTGACGCTAGCATAGCGGCGCAATCTCCCCAGTCTCTAATTCCTTCGCAACCCGCGACGAGACTTCGTCCCAGCGCTCGAACGTGTCCGCCTCGGCGTCAAACGCGTATAACCACCTATTCCGCATCTTGACGCTCTCCGGGTCGATCTCGACGCCCTCCTCCACGTCCTTGAGCGCGTTGTGCCAGCGGTCCCGCAGGTCTTCCCCGTTCGTCTGGCTCGCCCTGGTCCTTGCGAACCGCAGCTTCTCGTAACATCTCGTCTATAGACGGTCAGCGGCCAGGTATATATTAATCTTAATACCCTGCTTTAATAGGTATCGGTATGGGTTATAGCTAGTTCGGTAAGACGGGGGTTGAACCAGAGATGAAAAGAACAACTAGGGAGAACTTACTGCTAACGGAATGTTGCTCTTCCCGGCTAGTTTTAGGCAGACGGCGAGTACGGCAGCGCTTTCTGTCGCTTGGCTCGCACCCTGCGCGCTTGTCGGTAGGTGTGCGTGGCAGCTGTCGCCTAGCAATGCGATTTTGTGGCTCTTGGACACCCACGTGGGGAGAGGATCCCTATAGCAGATTTCTTGAGTTTGGAGATATTAGTTAGGTGTAGGTACCTAGTGAATAAGACGTAGTACGTTACGTGAAGCAGGCAAGGATGATACCTACTCCAATCTAAACAGGATTCCGTCTTCTCGACGGCAGCGCGTATCCGCGGGTCTAAATCTTGCAGCGACTTCTTGACCTCGTCCATGTCTCCCTCCTGGAACCACGACTCCTTGATCACCATGTCGGCTTCGTGGGATAGTTTGCGGGTTACGATCCAGTTGAACTCGTCACCGTTCCGGAGAGTGTTCTGAACTAGATGCGTATCTTTGCCGATCCTGATTCGTTCTTGTCAGCGACATTTCTTAGCAAAGTTACTTACCTAGGTACCTAGACAGTAGCTGCAAAGAAAAGAAAAAGGTCAGGTAGTTACTAGAGGTAATTACACGTAACATACCAAATGTTGACACAGTCGTGATCTACAAATTCGCGACACAGGGGATCTTCCCGCAAGTGCTTCCCGGGAAAATAAGCCCGATAGCAAGAATACCCGCTGCTCTTCGGCGCATCTTCGAATCCCAGCACCAGTTCCCGCGCGCGGGACTTGATACCGTCGGCGCCGACGACGAGGTCCGCCGTATCCTCCGCGCCGTCCGCAAACCTCACGCCCGGCTTCGACTCGTCGTACGCGACGACCTCGCGGCCCATGCGAATCGCGATGCCGGCGTCCTCCACGGCCTGGATAAACGCCTCGTGGTAGTCCCCGCGGTGGCCGATGTACCCCGCCATGTCCATCAGTGGCTGCTGCGCGAGGACCTTGCCGTCGTGCCACCGCCGGATCTGCATGTCGGGCGCCTGGTTGCCGATGCCGGTCAGCTTGCGGTAGAGCGGCTTCCCGCCCCAGCGCTCGAGCAGCTTGAGCGCATTCTCGCCGAGGCCGAGCGAGTCCCCCAATCGGCGGAAAGCCTTGAGTTTTTCGTACACGATCACGTCGTGCCCGTGGTGCTTGAGGGCGAGCGCGCTGGCGCATCCGCCTAGACCGGCGCCGATGACGATGACTTATAATTTGATAGACGATAGCTTTAGTAAAAAGTAAAAAAAAAAAAAATTAAGTAAAGGGGGATCGTAGGCATGGAACCGTAGCACAAAGCCCGGTTGATTCATCGGTTGACTTACCCTTGATTGGCTCGTTATTTACGCCGTTAATAGTCATTGTAAGTAAAGTCTACTATATACCTAACCTAAGATATACCGGTTACCTAGTGCCAATACCGGCGCGTTTAAATTCAGCGGGACGAGCCTTTGTGAGAATCCGGGGGTACCCATATTTAGGGCCAAATCTGGAGGGCTACGACGATGGCCATCTCTTCATGCCGAAGGGGAACATCAGCTGATTTCCTGCCAAGAAATCTCCAAACAACAATATAGATCCATCCACAGAGCTACGCCGATTTTGCTATTGGCGGGATGTATTGGTGCTACGGTAGTCCTATATCCTCTCCCAGCTGTGAGGGTTCCTCGGTTTCGTGATCGATGGAACTTGGTGACATCCCTGCTTCTGGCGTATTAAGGGGGGCGGGGGCACATCCCCCTCTCTGGAAATGTAAATGCCGTCATGGTAGCCGAAACCTGCCATGCGGATTACCGAATTGATAACCTGGTGGCCACCTTCCTTGCTTATTCTACCGGCTTTCCAGTTGGGATGATTCTTTTGCTGATTATTGATATACGGTATATTTTCCGCTTACGAGACCAAGGCCGAGGTTTGGACAGAACGGGATGATAGCTATATGTGTTGCCTTATTAGGTATGGCAGATATTTAGATATATTTGTACCACGAGCCATTGTATACGAAATACCTTGTATGCGCTGGTTACTTATGTGATACGGATCTGATATGTTGAGTAATTTAGAAAATTTTGATATAGTTCGAGACCTTATATCTTTGGATAATGACTGATGGAACCATCAACAGCATGAACATTCCACAACACAAGATCGAGTTTGTGCGTCGAGACTAATAACCGAACATCGTACAGACCGGAGAAAAGACCGTTGCTAATCCTAGAAGTGTTAAGAAATGTACAGGATGCAGCGACAGATCTGCCGAGGGTTCCCCCGATTCCAACCCCCCCCTACGTCCTCCCACGGTGCCGCTTCTTGTTGGAGAACTGGTAACGTGGATGCGGTGCGGAGTCTGGAGAAGCTCCGAATAAGAGGATGGGATGTTCGCAATCAGTCGATATGTCAACTTTACCGAGCTCCCGGGAACCAGAAGAGGACTCTGATTTGATTTGAAGGGAGCTTATTATGGCTACGCAGGCTGCCTCAGGGATAATCCCCTCGATACAGGAGAAATATAGCGGCGTGCCAGTGCGACTGAAGCAAGAAGCTCAAACTGCACGAGATCGCCTGCTATCGAATCGCACGCTACCGGTTAGCCGCCCGAGGAAGAATCCGGTACGCCTTCCGCCGGACGTGTCTCTGGAGGATTTTGAAGCAGCTATCAAAGAGCTGAGAGGGGCGATAGGAGACGAAAATGTCGAAGTGAATGATAAACCGTTGGTAGATGGATGGTATATGCAGCATCCGAATACCCACGATGCTTTCCACATCACGGATCAGGAGGAGCTTGTAAGCAGCGCGGTCGTGTATCCTGGGTCGACGGAGGAAGTCCAGACTACGGTGCGATGGGCCAATAAGTTCGGCATTCCGATTTACCCCATCTCCATCGGCAGAAACCTGGGTTACGGCGGTGCTGCGCCCCGGATCCCGGGAGGCGTAGTTGTTGACCTCGGCAAACGGATGCATGCGATTCTAAATATCGATGCCGAGAATGCGAGCTGCCTCGTCGAACCTGGAGTCACGTACTTCCGGCTCTACGAGGAAATCCAAAACAGGAAACTCCCGTTATGGATCGATACACCTGATCTGGGCGGTGGTAGCGTGTTGGGCAATGCGATTGATCGCGGAGTTGGATATACGCCATACGGCGATCATTTCGCGAATCGCTGCGGTATGGAAGTCGTCTTGCCTAACGGCGAGTTATTGCGTACTGGCATGGGCGCTCTGCCCGGTCCAGAGGGGGCAGACAATCCTACATGGCAGTCATTCCAACATGCCTTCGGCCCATCGATCGACGGCATATTCTCGCAGAGTAACTTCGGCATCGTTACTAAGATGGGAATGCAGTTGATGCCGGAGACGGAACATCAGTCTTACTGCTTCACATTCCCGCGCGATGGCGACTTCGAGCAAATCGTTGACCTTATCCGGCCGTTGGCGCAGAAGGGAATATTGGGGAACATCCCGCAACTGCGCCATGTAATCCAGGAACTCAACGTTACCGGCCGACGAAAATCGGACTTTCACGATGGTTCGGGCCCCATGACACGCGAAGAGGTCCGAGCTGCGGCTGAGAAGTTGCCCTTGGGTGACTGCTCCTGGGTCTTCTACGGCACGCAATATGGACCGTCTGCATCCATTGCGGCACAGCTAGAAGTTATCAAGACGGCGTTTTTCAAGATTCCCGGCTCGAAGTTCTTCTTACCCTCTGATCTTCCATCTGACCACTACTTACACGACCGCTCGTTAGTTTGCAGTGGCATTCCTGTCCTCCGCGAGCTCGACTGGCTAAATTGGCTACCGAATAGCGGACATCTATTCTTCAGCCCCATAGCCCCGACGCGTGGTAAGGACGCACGCACTATCCACGAGATAATCGTCAAGGCGCATGAACGTCACGGTTTCGACCTGTTTCCTACGCTCTGCGTGGCAGGTCGCGAGATCCATTACATCACGAACATCATATACGACAGGGCCGACGCGGACATGAAAGCTTCCGCGGTCAAGCTCATGAGAGAGATGATCAAGGAATGCGCGGACAAGGGGTTCGGCGAGTATCGCACGCACCTTCTTTTCGCCGATCAAGTAGCCGGGACCTATAGTTGGAATAACTCGGCGTTTATGCGCTTCAATGAGACGATTAAGGATGTGTTGGACCCGAATGGGATTTTGGCCCCGGGTCGCAACGGAATCTGGCCGAAGAGATTTAGAGGAAAAGGATGGGAATTGAAGGCTGATGATACTGATCTGTCATCGATTGGGCCGCGCCCCGAGAAATAGCAATACCAATAAGTAGTAATTAACTCTAGCAAAAAGTAACAGATAGGGGTATCAATTACTCGCCTGCAATATTCGATCGTTTAGTTTTAGAGTCCCTAACCTAGCGGATTTATGCTTCCGATGCTTTTCTTTTGAATATCTGGGTCAATATCATGAACATTTACCTCCCTTCCCATAATCTCCGTAATCCTGCCAATCCGATAAACAGAGCCTCGTCTGTCCTGATAGTCCTACTCCCTTGACTGGGTAGAATATTGACCCAGTGATCAAACAGTTCCTTAGTTCGCCCCTTCACAATCCCCATGCCATTCAACTGGGGGTCGTTCTCCGCCGCATTCTCAAGACCTCGGGGCCCGCCGAAGACAATGAGAAGATGATTGAAGGCCATCGCGTCCTTACTCTTCTTTCGTTCGGGAAACGCTTCCGATATAGACACGCCGCGCTCGGACGTTCCGATGTTTAGGTCGTACCCGCCTTCGTAGGTGCACTCTTCAAAAATGTTGGCGAGCGAATCGCAGCGTCGCACCGAGTATCCCCAGTAGTAACCTCCCTCGACACGCGGCACGCTAGGGTCTACCGGTTCCGCCCTCGACGGATCGTTCTCGTCCATCCGAACCGTAATCCGGGTCTTGGGCGGGACCTCGTGGCTAATAGTCACGGGCTCCTTCCTGCCCACGTCCACGAGCGTTCCCTTCCCACCCTTCGGCGTCCCGGACACCGTCACACCTTCGCAGTATGGTAGCCAGTCGGTGGAGTGCGGGTGCGAGGGGATGTCCAAGCTCGCCATGAGCCCCGCGCCCCTCAGGTTGGGGTGGATGGGCAGCAGCGTGCGCCGCATGAACGGCGGCATCTCCAGGTACTGCAGCAGGTGGTCGAGGTACCCGCATGGGTCGACGTCCCCGGTATATGCCGCGGGGTCGACGTGCTTGGGCCGGGTGTCCGGGTGCGAGTCGTCGAATATGACGATTTCGTCTACGCTGAATACGGCGAGCGCACGCGCGATGTGAGACACTACGCCCGTGCGTTGATCGTCCCGACGGCAGCTAGAAATCTAAGTTTAGTACTATGTAGGTATATTTCCACTGTCTCCCGAGATTTGACGGGTAAAAATTGCCATTGCGGGCGACTCACGTCAAAAGAACACTTCCCGGGACAGCTACGGAGATAGTCCAATCCCGACCCTGGGTAGGCTTAAAGAAGGCGGTCGGCTTTGAGGTATCTACGTAGTCGCCGTCTTCTGTGAGACGGCGTTTCTGATAATAAGGAAGAAAAAAAGATTAGATTTCTGGTTTCTGATTTTAAAATGAACTTGTGTGAAATTTGATTGACTTACTTTCTGCCTGTCTTGCTCATAACTTGCCATTTTTATCCTTTATTTTATTTTATTTATGAGATATGACGAAAGGCGGGATGAGCTAGGTAAGAGTCGTAAAATCGCTGTTATTATCACATTTCACATGGCGCAAAGTAAAATTTCCAGCTTCGAATTGATTGAATTAAAATTCCGCCGGCAAAACCTCACCGTCTTCCCCACCGCCTTCTACATTAGGCATAGCTTCGTAACTGGTGCGTTATGGTCCAAGCGCAGTTATTTTCGATTCATCATCGTGTCATTCTCTCCCCTGAATATGGAGTACCTAGGTACCTTAGGTACGCAATGTCAACCCATTCGACTTGAACAGCTCTGTGATATAACTGCCATTGGGAAATATAGCAAAGCTTTTTCAATGCTAAAGGCCAAAATCATTTGTTGATATAATCTCTTCATGCTCATTAAGCTCAGCAGTTACACATCCTTGATATAAATACCTAACCTAGATACCTGGTATATAAGAAGCTACTCCAAAATATCCTTTTCATAAAGCAACAACTTGAGTTGAGTTTCTACTGAAGTGATCATATGATGTGAGACCATCAATTTGCGCCCACCTCCTATTCGGAGACCGGGCCGCTTATTCGGAAAACATGGTTTTCAAGTTCCCAATTGTGGAGAAGCGAGAGTGGACGGAGGGAGATGGCCAATACAACCATGCGGCAACGGAGGGAGTACGCCCGGGATGCAAATTTGAGTATAGATATATCTCCACGTAACACGTAAATACCTTCATATCGCCCCTTTCCCCCAAGCTCTCTGTCTCATCTGCTGTACCTTCCTCTATCACCTTTGCCAACCCAATCCGTGACAATGTTCCGCCAATTCGGTCTCCTCGCCCTTGCTCTCCTGCCCTTCTCCTTCGCCCAAGTCTCTGATGACTTCGAAAGCGGATTAGACACCGCAGCATGGCCTACATACGCGAACGACTGTAACCAGGGCGGTAAAGTCACCCTAGACAGCTCTACCGCTCACAGCGGAAAGAACTCGGTGAGGGTTGACGGTGCTGGTGGCTACTGTGGACACATCTTCTTCGGCACGACGAAAGTCCCCAGCGGAGATGTTTACGTGAGGACTTGGCTGTAAGTTTTGCTTCGCTCGAGGGACAAACACGAGGCAGTTGAAATATACATGTACAGTGAAAAGCTAATGTTTGGCTCCCCTCATAGCAAAGCCTCAAAGGCCCTGACCGACTCTCACGTCTCCTTTATCACCATGCCTGACTCCTCCCAAGGCGCCAAGAAGCACCTCCGAATCGGTGGTCAGAGCAAGATTCTCATGTATAACCGCGAATCCGACGACGCTACCCTGCCTGATCTCTCTCCTCAGGGTATCGCCGCTTCCGCCGCCCTTCCTACCAGTGGCTGGCAGTGCTTCGAGTACCACGTAGGAACGGACGGCACCATCGAGACCTGGCTGAACGGCAAAGCTATCGATGGCCTTACTGTTAAAGCTGGCAGCAACAACGCCAACGCAGGCCAGTGGCAGAGAGGTACCGCCAAACCTAAAATTACCGGTGTCTACTTTGGCTGGGAGTCTTACGGCGGCGACACTAACACCTTCTGGTATGACGATGTTGCCATTAGCTCGACTCGTGTTGGTTGCGATGCGTGATCCTGTTTTTAGCTGCTATCACTAGCAATAGGCATTCTACTCCTAGGATGGTAAATACCAGGTACCTAGAGGCTAGAGTGCAGTGTCAACGAATAAAAATCTATGAATTAAAACATATTGCTTAGCGGACTTTGTCGGCCCTATATACTTGTATGGAAATGAGACTAGATATTAGCCTAAATCCACGTCAAGGTACACCAATTATATTATCGGGAATGTACCTAGGTAGCTTTGAACGACATGTCCTCACTGGTGTGTTTTGTATCCCGGGGGGAACTTGAGCCTAAAAAGGGGTATAGCAGAAACCCCACAAACTGCCTGTTCTCACCTCCTAGCGTATAGCTGTAGGCAGAAGCAACTTATGAGACTAAAAGGCCATGCTGGTTGGAGATTGTCAGCCACTGTATTAAAGCCATTGTTTACTTTGCATTCTATCTACTCTTACTTTCCCTGCTCTATTTCTATAACTGAACTATTCATCCTCATACGGTCTTGTGTGCCTTTCCTCTTCTGGCAACATCTAGGTACGGCTAGTATCTTCTTTCCGATGTAAGCAACTGGGTCTACTATGAATGGTAGGTTTGCGTTTGCATAGTCCCCACCATCATCTTCAATTTCGATGATGTTGATCTGTAGTACATCCGGATCCGGGTCATCGGCGGGCACTGGATGGTCGAATGTGACACCGTAATAGTCAATCTCGCTAGATAGGAAATGAACAAGATAGAATTCAGAGTGCATCCAGTGTACCTGAACATATACGCGTTGAACAATAGCCGTGTCCTTACCTCAGTGATACCGGGGATATCCAGCCCAAATATTCATCTCGAACAACTATATCACCAGGAATGTCTTCACGGACATTTTGTCCATAAATTTGTTGATACGCTAGTCTTGCTAACGCTGGACCAGCCGGCTGTGGAAACTTCAGAGACATCATTTCCGTGTGCCACGATATATTAGGAAGAAGTCTCTGGACTGAGATTAATGGACCTTCTATTTGGATTCCTGAAGGCTGTTCTCGAGGTGGTAGATGGAACGAATGCGCAGGTTTCTTGAAACAGGGTAGGATATAAAGGTCAAGTGCTATGGTGATTAAAGAGAACTACTGGCCTATAAAAAAATGCCACCGATTTTTAAGCATATTGAAAAAGGGATGCATTTGAATATTTAAGCAAGTCGGAAATATAAGTACCTAGGTACAAAAATCACTTCGCTAACAATAATAAAGCGTTGTGTAACATAAAGCAATGGGTAAACCGTAACATAAGAGGTAAGGGAGGCCAGTAAGTACCTAACCTAACCTAAGGTACCTAGATACCCATGTACCTTAGCTAAGCTACGGTCGATTGTACCTAGGTAGATCTGGACAGCTTTATCTCGGCTTCCCGTCATCAGCCAAGAGATCCACTTAACATTTAACCATCCATCGCTATCCATCAATCCATCAACAATTCCAACAACTTCCCGCTCAGTCTTATTACATAGCAACACAACAACGCAGTTACGAACACCCAAACCAAATATCCAAAATGACCGTAAACATCAGCTCTCCCAATGAGTGGCAGCGCATATTGGGGTCTTCGACCGTCGTGGTTACAGACTGTAAGTTCTTACCTTAGGTACTTGTCGCATCCTTCATTTGCGATTCCGGCCTGTCCGCTTACAAATGATGGTTGCATGTATGTAGTCTACGCCGACTGGTGCGGTCCTTGCAAAATGATCGCGCCTACCTTCGACTCGCTGTCGACGACATATTCTAAGCCCGGCAAGATCGCCTTCTGCAAAGTCAACGTCGATAATCAACAATCCATCGCCCAGACCCATGGCGTGCGCGCGATGCCGACTTTCCTCATCTTCAAGAACGGTTCCGTCATCGACACCATCCAAGGCGCAAACCCCCCGGCCTTGACCTCCGCCGTCGAAAAGGCCGTTAAACTGGCTAACGTGAGCGCCCCGGGCGCGTCTTTCAAAACACCCGGAAGAACGCTGGGAAGTGGCTCGTCTTCTGCTGTAAGGCGAGGTGGTCAGTCGCTGGGCGGCCAACCGTGGAAATTCAGTCCTTTCAACATCCTCAACGCCATCCTCACATTCTTTGGGCTATACTTTGTATCACTCTTCTCGGTAAGTTAGGCAGAGATATCCTCTAGCCATTCTATGCTTTACGGCCTGGTAATGGGATGCCGAACTTATTGTTAACAACTCCAACTAGTTTGATCCTTACAAAGCGGCTGAAAGGTCGCAATTCAACCTTAACAACCCAAGTGCACCACCGGCGCCGATTAATCTCAAGGGACAGAAAGTCGGCGGACAAAGTGGTTCTGCCCGATCTAGCGGGGTTAGGACGCTGGCTGATCTTACCAAGTAATTCTGAAGATTGCCTACCTGTTTCGTATATGTTGTCGAGTGTATTGATGGCGTATGGGGTGGAGTTTAGCACTTGAATTGAGTTTTCTGACGATGTGTGCATCCTTCGGCTGAGGATAATAATATATGCATTTCTAACATTACTGACAGATACACCGCTGAGCCAAAAGTGTATTTCTTAATAGCACAAGTGTTATTACAGTCTATCTGACCATGAGTGGTATTACCACCTCATAATTACCAATATTACCTAGCTTATCGGTACGTGGTGAATTGCTTTGCTATCAGACTCTTGCCATAGCTGAAGGCAAGAACAGTGCTAGCTGAGTGGTCAAGTTACTATGTACCTTAGGTAGGTAGAGCGGATAACTGCGTTAGACCCTGCGCACTACGTACTACGTACCTTAGGTACTACGCTAAGTGCGGGGTGTATTCTAATGCCGGCCTTTTAAGTGGATGGAGCTCTACAAGGGAACATGAGCTAGTCTAAAACTTCCCTACATAAAAGTATGAAAAAAAAGTTAGCGAATCTTTGCCATCGTTCATATATTCCTTTTCTTTTTTTCCTTTTTTTTTTTCTTCCAGGCCTTAGGTCCAGTTTGAGAGCGAGCGCAATACTATGCTTTCCGCAGCAAAATCCCGGGGTTCATGCCCTCAGTGTAGGCTGCGGCTGCTGAATTTGTTTGAAAATGGCTTCGCCGGTTTACGAACAGAAGCCCCGCGGTCCTCTCCTCGGGCAACTTACTCGAGTCTAAGAAGTCTTCCATTGAGTAGAAAGTCTAATGTGCGACTCTTCTCAACGACGAAGCGAAAACTTCAAGACCAGCAGCCGACGGAAAATCCTTCCAAATCTAGTGACATTGAAACCTTCGTACGACAGGCGAAACACGCTTTTGGTGATACCTTGCCAAAAGGTTATTTAAATGAGGAAGAATATAAGCTGTACGAGCGACTGTACGGTGCTCCTCTGCGAGTGACTCGGCCAGAAGATGTTGGCATCCCAACATCTAATTTTGTCTCTGAATATGAAGATGTTGCCTACGATTCATCCAAGGGAGTATTACTACGGGAAGGAGAAGATGGGATACTAGAGGAAGTTACCTACGAAACTAATACTGTGGTATCTCTTTCTAAAGATGCCAGTGATACCAAAGGTCTCGCTTCAGCGAACATAGAAAGCTCACAAGAACTTCCCTCTGAAGCCGGAATAACCCATGTCAATGCCGTGGCCAAAAGCCAGAGAGAATATGAAGCTCTGCTGAGATTGCAAAAAGACTTCGAGAATGCTCAGCTGCGAGCAGCCGAAGAAGAGGAAATCGATGAAGAGCCCCTAGAGGAGGAGGAGGAGGAGGAGGAAGATGAAGGCGAGCCCGATGCGAGGTTTGAGGATCGAGAAAGTCGCATTCACAGGTACACCAAAATAGGCCATTGGGGAACTAAACCTTCCACCCTCAACCTACCAAAGGCGGAATTTGTTACTCCCATCAACGAATTGCTCGACCGAACAGATACTAAGCATATCAGAGAAGCTGCGGAGAGAGTTTTTGGCGGTCCTGGATTTCCCAATTCTGTGGCAACTCCCGAAGTACGAAAAAGCCCCGAGCAAAAACCGGTAGCAATGCAAGCAGGCCAACATAAAATGAGTGAGATCGAAGCGGACGCTTACGTTGCTACGAACCTTCCAGGAATGTACGCCTCTGTAATGAGTGTTCTAGTTGAGGTTAGGAAACGCTTGGGTTCAGAGTGGATTCCCAAACTCATCTCGAGAGGCGATGGCGAGGGCCCTCGTGTGCTTGATGTCGGTGCGGGAGGAGCTGGGTTAGCAGCCTGGCAGCAAGTTCTCGAGGCTGAATGGGAGCTTATGTCTGAGGGGGGCAAGAAGCCTAACCACGGCCCACCAGGAAAAAAAACGGTGGTAGTTGGCTCTCCTCTGCTCCGTCAAAGGATATCACGATTTCTTCAGGACACTACATTTCTCCCACGTTTGCCAGATTACATACACTCGGCCGACAATCCAGATTTGTTAGACGCCGGTGACAAGCCGCAGCATAAGAAGTCATTCGATATAATCATCGCTCCTCATTTACTATTGCCTCTGAAAGAAGGATTTAAACGCAAAGCTCTACTGGACAACCTCTGGGAAATGTTGTCGCCCGACGGTGGCGTTCTTATTGTTATGGAGAAAGGTCATCCGCGGGGTTTTGAAGCTGTAGCGGACGTTCGTTCTCGCCTACTGAAGGAATTCATCGTGTCGCCTACCTCGGATCCTCAACCTACGGAAATAGAAATGGAGGCGCGACGGGTCCGGGAGAAAGGCATGATTATTGCCCCCTGTACTAACCACAAGGAATGCCCAATGTATCTGACACCTGGGGTTAGCAGTGGACGAAAAGACTTTTGCCACTTTAGTCAGAGATATATCCGCCCGCCATTCTTTCAAAAGGTTCTCGGTGCCTCGCATAGGAATCACGCCGACATAAATTTCAGTTTTATCGCTATTCAACGCGGAACTTTGCCCGGCATGAAGCCAGTTCCTGTACCCGAGCAGGGAGCCGACTTGACTACTCGCGCGTTCAAGGGTTATGAGAAGGCTAGAGAACAACCGAATACGTTATCATTACCTAGGAACATCCTCCCTCCCCTGAAACGACGTGGACATGTGACCCTCGACCTGTGCACACCTACCGGGAAGATAGAGAGATGGACTGTTCCCAAAAGCTTCAGCAAGCAAGCGTACCACGACGCACGAAAGACGCAGTGGGGGGATCTATGGGCACTAGGTGCTAAGACCCGAGTAGAGCGTAATATTCGACTCGGACGAGCAGGTGCAGTGGCTAATGACGGCGGCGTGCGGTCTCGCGCAAATACGCAGAGCAACAAGCCGAGGGTTATTCATCTCAACGCCGACTCGCGAGGTATTTACAGTGCTCAGGAGAAGGGCAAGGCACGTGGTCCTGCCGAGAGGCGGACCAAGGGAGGAAAGAAGGCAAAGGTGGCTAATTTGCTAAAGGAGTTGGAAGAGGAAGGCTTCCAGTGAGCAAGATGTATAAGTAGGTAAATGATTAGCTTGAAATTTGTACAAAATCTCCCCGGTAGGCGTCGGGTATTACTACGAATAAATTGTAAACCAAATCAAGATGGACTATGAACGATCCGATCCGCCTTTGCCACAATAATTGTATACCTAGTTGAATTTAATAATAGTTCTCTGAGCTATGAAGATTAAAATAAGTAAATAAGAAGTGAGAATATGATAAACAGTAGTAGTTGAATTTCATACCTCCGAAGAAAAGATTTACTTACACGATGGTAATATGGAAACATTTTGTTCGACTTAGACATTTCCGCTGGTGGTCCGCGGAACTCGGTATACGGGTCGAACGAAACTAAGGTCAATTGCTTATTGCTGATTGGTTAGATAAGGCTATCAAGTGCGATTGCGTCAGAGGAAAGCCCCTCCAAAACGCCCCAAACCCGCTAAAACTTTTGGCAGATTGCCCAAAACGCCGGGAATCGGTCGAGACCCTTCAAAGAAATCCGCTGCGGGAAGACCATGGCGACATCGCCTCTAGTTGCGGATAACTTCTTAGCTAAGAAATATTAACCTTAGGTAAATTACCAGGTACCTAAGGTAAATATTTTGGCTCGGGAGGGTTTTCTCGTAGGGAAAATATACTCACGATGAGTAATTATATCTTCTTCCCTCCGTGATGATTTTTCTCCCTTTTTTTTTCTTTTTCTTTTTCTCTCTTTCATTATCTTAGGTACCTATCCTTTCATAGTTGTTCTACTAGGGCATCTTCAAAATCAAGGTTATTATCTCTTGGTATTAGATATAGTGGGTGTTTGACTTTGACTTCGTCTTCGCACGTCTGGTCTATATGAAAGGTCTATACCGATACCGACGATGACCAGTCATATCTCCCTGCTGACGGCAACGGACGCCCGATCGCATGTCCACTTAATTATCGGCTCGAACCCTCTAGCGGCAGCACGCTGTGGGCAATCTCTAAGTGCTGGCGCATCGCCGATCTTAATTGCGCCGGAGACGTCAGAGCTGTATTATGCGCTGCAAAAACGTGTTGACGATGGGGAAGTAAAATGGATAAGAGATGTCTTTCGGGACGAGCATCTTACTACCTTGGGAAGAGAGGAGATTGGTCACGTAGTAGACGCTGTTTTTGTGACATCGGGGCCTCGAGAACCTTTAAGTACAACTATCCTACCTTAGGTACTTGTCAACATCTTCATAAAGAAAGTATTGCTGATTGTATATATAATAATAATACAGGCGCACACATATCAACCCTCTGCAAGCGCAACCGGATCCCCGTAAACGTCATCGACGCGCCGCACCTCTGCTCCTTCTCCCTGCTATCCACGCACGTCGACGGCCCGCTGCAGGTCGGCATAACGACGAACGGCCGCGGGTGCAAGCTGGCGTCCAGGATCCGCCGCGAGGTTGCGGCCTCGCTGCCGCCGAACCTTGGGTCCGCCTGTCTGCGGCTGGGCGACGTGCGCCGAAAGATACAGGAGGAGGACCATCTGCTACACATGGCGCTGGCGGACGGAGACGACATGGACGTCGACGACTCCGTCGACCAGTCGGCGAGCTTCAACAGGCTCGTCACGGAGGCGGACGTCGACGCGGTGAAGAACAGACGCATGCGCTGGCTCGGCCAGATCTGCGAGTACTGGCCGCTGAAACGGCTTGCGGCTATCACCGACGAGGACGTGGCGAACATCTTAAAATCCTATGACGATCTCAACTCTTCTTCTTCTTCCTCTTCTCCTCCTTCTTCCAATAATAGTAATAATAATAGTAATAATTATGCTGCCGGTACCCAGAAACGCGGGCGCATCATCCTTGCGGGCTCGGGCCCGGGCCACCCAGACCTGCTGACGCGGGCGACGCACAAGGCGATCCGGAGCGCGGACCTGGTGCTCGCGGACAAGCTGGTGCCCTCGGGGGTCCTGGATCTGATCCCGCGCCGCACCCCCGTGCACATCGCGCGCAAGTTCCCCGGGAACGCGGACGCCGCCCAGGCCGAGCTCGAGGAGATGGCGATCGCGGGCGCGCGGGAGGGGAAAGTCGTCCTGCGCCTCAAGCAGGGGGATCCGTATATCTACGGGAGGGGAGGCGAAGAGGTGGAGCGGTTTAGGAGCCACGGGCTGGGACTGGGGGATAAAGGGGCGGTGCCGGTCGTGGTACTGCCGGGCGTTACCTCCGCGCTATCCGCGCCCCTGTTCGCGGGGATCCCGCCGACCCAGCGCGACGTCGCGGACCAAGTGCTTATCTGCACGGGGACGGGGAAGAAAGGCAAGCCCCCGGCTCCGCCCGAATTCGTGCCTAGCAGGACGGTGGTGTTCCTCATGGCGCTGCACCGTATCGCAGGGCTGGTCGAGGAGTTGACGGAACACCTGGAGACGGAAAAGAGCGGGGACGAAAACGGAAACGCAAACGCAAACGAAACTCCCCGCCGCGTGCTCTGGCCCCGGAGCACCCCCTGCGCGGTCATCGAACGCGCGAGCTGTCCGGACCAGCGCGTCATACGGACGACGCTGGACCGCGTCGTCGAGGCCGTCGAGCAGGAAGGCAGCAGGCCCCCCGGACTGCTGGTCGTCGGGCGCGCGTGCGAGTTTCTGAACAAGCCCGAGAAGGGCCGGGCGTGGAGTGTCGAGGACGGATTTAGGGGGTTGGATTTGGGGCTGGAAGGGTTGGAGGGGTTGGATCTGGGTGGTGCGTGATAAGGTGGGTAAAGGGGTGAAGTTATTTATTTCTACATTTAAAAAAAAACGGATTTAACACGGAATATGGGTGGCATGGGCGGCGTTTTAAAATATCTTAGATGAGATATATATATATGGTTTGAATTCGGACGTGTCATGATACCTTATCACTTTGGAGTTTTTTAAGTAATAATGTGTTTTGGTTTTATTCTTGTAATAACGAGTGTTTGCAATAGACTTTTCGAAGTACCCAACGAAGGCTGTAACTACCTGAGTAGATTCATGTAATTCCCTGGTTTCATTCTTTTTTTAATAAATATCCGGTATGCTTATGGGTGGGTTTCTACCGCTCTTATAGAATTAAAGAGATATACTTGGGATAAGTGTAAAGATTTGCTTCACTACTTCCTAAGAGAGGTATCTACCTCACCGTACGCTTATTAAGTTGGAAAGCTTCATGGATTCCTAACTGCTGTATTTCTAAGAATCTGTTCTCGTCTCGTACAAGTACCTCTCTTATATAATGTGACAATCTACCCTTATCACGTACACGCCGCGCATATGTATCATCCCGCTTGTAATATAACTTTCAGACGCCCGTGCATACCTAAGGTACATACACATCCTCTTCAAGCATCCTAGGTACCTGCCTTAGGTACTTAATCCCTATCCTCGGGATGGAACACCAGCGCGCGCACCTCGATGCTCTCGCGCTTCGGCACCTCCGGCCCCGCATCAGGGTCGACGAACGCGGTATGCGGGACGCGGCGAGCGCGGCCGTCCGTCTTCGAGTCGAAGCACTTGATCAGCAGGACCTCCTGCGGCGTGAGCCCGTACTTGTAGAACCAGCGGTGGCCCGGGGCGTGGCGGACGGCGAACGTCTCGCCCTTGCGGTTCGGGTAGATGAGCGGGATCGGCACGAGCTCCTCCTCGCCGACGGAGCCCGCCTCCGCCACCGCCAGCGGGTCCCGCAGCACCGTCTTGATCGGCCGCCACACGTTGATGATCTGCACCCGCCCCTTGAGCAGCTCCGACGCTTCCTCCGCCGGCAGGTGGTGCGGCACGCGCGACAGCGCCGCCGTGTACGTCTGGTCGATGTGCACCCGGTTCACGGGGCCGCGGAGGCTGGCGGCCGCGCCGCCCGTACCGCGCTCGTCTGCCGGGTTGCGCCGGATCGTGTGGTCGAAGATGAAGATCTTGGACGCGCCGGTGCTGACGGGGGGGTGGGGGATATTAGCCATCGAGTCTTTTCAATTCCGAGAATATCTTATTTTTTTTTTTTTTTCATCTCCTTCCATCCATCTACCCACTAGGTAGGTAGGTAGGTAGGTAGGTTGGTTGGTAGATAGGTAATATAAATTCACTCAACGTAGACGGATCGATCGACTTACGCGTCCTTGAGCAGCTGCTCGGTCTCGGGGTAGTAAACCGCCTTGATGTGGTCGTCGTCGAGGAAGTCCTTCTCCTGGGCTACGTGGCGGTAGAACTGGAAGCCGTTCTTGTCGAGGGTGAACTCGTCTTCCCGGCCAGACACGTCCGTAATGTGGACTTGGTGCGGCTCCGCCGGTCGGGTATAAGTCTCTGGCCGGTCTACGTAGCTAGGGTGCGGTGGCGAGCCGTCCTCTGGCGCCTTGTAGTAGTTCAGCACGGTGTCTACATCGTGTGGTATCTTAACCGCGGGCGTGGCTGATACGCCGGAGGCTGAGAAAGCTGGGACAGAGCCGGGGAGCTGGACGTCTGGGGAGGCCATTATGTATGTGATGTATCTATCTATTCGCGTATTTTTGTTGGAGGCGTAGGTGGTGATACTTGTGTGAACTTGTGTCTGGAGAAATAATGAGCTAAGAGGCGAAGTCTCGATTCTTATATACTTCTTTATCCAAAGATAAGTTCCAAGTACCTATCTAGGAATGTCGGCTGCTACCTCACAGATGGGTATCGGTATTGTGGTGTACGTCCACTTGGAGGCAAAGGAACAGTAGCTCCCCGCAATCACGCAAGATTGCGACAGTAAGGGGACGTCCGCGACAGGTCGTCATGCGCCCAGAGTATACAACCATTGCCTCCCCCCTGCATGGAAACTCTCCGTTATATGGCACTGATTAGAAATCCCACCTAGTTTCGAGTTGTATTTGTCATATTCTGCTTTCTAATTAAGCATATTTACTTCAAGCTCTATTTATTGCCAGTTTATAGCCTTCCTTTCTTTTGATATCTATGGTTATCCTCCATCTAGGGCTCATTATCGCATGATACTATGATGCCGAATTACACAGCCTCGGCCTAACAATGTAACCGATCTGCAAGATAATAGGACCCGAGTCATCAGTAGAAATCAAGTAAGCATAGGTCATTTAAAAAGACATCCAGGAGGTATTAAACAATTAGTCAACATCATTCGGCACGCGTGTTAGCACAGTGATAGCTGTCCCGTCGTCTAGCACCTCTTGTTTCTCTTCCAAACTATATCCGCCAAGTCGGGGTAATATGATTGTCCATACGAGCCAGTATAGGACGCCGAATACAAGTCTGCAGATTTGTAAGCATCTGCGGTGAAAAAATCAAAGATATCGCCATTGGTTGGCAAAGTTAAGAGCGCTGTAACTTACATGCCGACGCCGACGATGGCGTACGTAGCGTAGAATAGACCACCGGGTTTCGGATGAGACGGAGGGAAAAAGGGGGCGGCTAGTAAAGAAAAACATAGGATGATCCTGAAAATGACCGCCGGGATCCAGGCTTTGAACGGTCGTTTCAAATCCGGCCGCTTATAACGCAGCCAAATAAGTCCTATTGATGTTGCAAGAGCAAATATTTGTCCCGGGTAGCCTTCGACTTCTAATATGAAGGAGTACACCTCGCTGGACGGCGGAAGTATAATTACCAGAACAGAAGGGATCCAATGTACAATTAGCCCTCCTAACGGTGCGTTAAAAGGCTTTGAACTAGACAGATATCTGGAGAATGGTAAAAAGCCTGCCCTGGCAATTTCTTGGTTCAGACGTGCCTATAGTTAGGTACATGTTAGAAGTTGCGCTCTTCACTTTGAAGCTTTACGAAAAACGAAAGCTTATGAAGACAGAAATCTTACCGTCGAAAATGTCACTACCATCACATTACCTGCTGCTGAAAGCGCAACGGCCAACGGCAAAAACCTCTTACCAATATTGGGGCCGAATGTGCGTTCAAAGAATAAGGCTGCAACTAGTTGACCGCTCCGCTTGATATCCTCGATAGGTACCACAGCGAAGTAAGCGAGGTTGGCTAGTAGGTAGAGGAGACATGCAGTAACCAGAGCCGTCAGCGAGACCGACTTCAAGGTTCTGACACTGTATTGATCGATAATAGTCAGCCAATTGCGTGATTAATAAATAAATGATCTCGTCCCATGGTCTTATTTCGGAAGCAATGAACCCCGGCCGGCTCGATTAGGAAATGTGAAGCGCAGGTCGAATAGTTGGGAGAAAGGGAAGGGGGGGTGAGGACTTACGGATCTTTTACTTCGTTCATGACATTGTTCAAATTAGACAAACCAGCGTAGGAATAGAAGACCTTGAACAACGAAGTCGCAAGAGTTCCGAGGTTCCAGTCACTCCCGTCCCATAGCCCTTCCCATGATTGCAACTTCGTCGGCCTGATGCCCACATCTTCCTGCTCGGGTCTCAAAACTACAACGTAGAGGGCCGATAGCACCATGAATACCACAATCCCCACCTTGATCCACCCGAGAAAGTTCTGAATACGTATACCGGCCCTGTACCAGACGCCGTGGATAATCGTGATGACGGTGAGGAGCCCGACTGCCAAGGCCTTCTTAGAAAAATCCCGGGCCTCGACGTCAAATACGAAATGCACGTATTGGCTGAATATGACGCAGTTGCTCGCCGTGAAGCCCAAGAGCACGGCCTGGACCGCGATCATGGTCGAGGCGAAGAAGCGCGGCCACGGATACGTGAACTCGAGGTAGACCTTGTCGCCGCCGGACCGCGGCAGCATGCAGCCGTACTCGAGGGACACGGTCAGGCCGCAGGCTACGACGACGGCGCCCAGAATCCATACCAGGAGCGAGAGACCCACACTTCCGACGGAAGAGAGGATGACCCCCGGGACTGCGAAGATGCCGCTCCCGATGACCCTAGAAATCGCGATGATGTACGCGCTCTTCCAGTCGATGTTTCGCCCCAGGACGGATTCCTCGGGCAACACGTCGTCTTCGACGTTCCCGAACTCGGGTGGTGAGGAAGGCCCCTCCTCTTCGTCATCCGTCGGGGGCTTGAAGATGGGGGACGAACGGATCGATGCCGAGTCCGCGCCTAATAACGGGCTATCCTCGCCGTAGGACGTAGACATATTTTTTGGTTGTTCCTTTATAATAATAATGCTCGGAGTACAAGTCGCACGGGCGCGTAATAGTTTCTAACACATATTTTCCTAATATTATTTACTATTGAATCCGCGACGATATTAACGATATACGGTCGAAGAGAGATTTAGGGATCTTCGGCGCGGGAATCTTTAGGTTCGGAGTATTGCAGGTCAGAGTAGATAGATACCTACGTTAGGTAGACATTCATCGAACATGAAGGATTGCAAGTCCACCATTATTATTAGGTTAAGTTTCGCGACGACAGGAAATTAAAAACATCGCACCTTCGTACGCCCATCTGAATTACCCCGAGCTGCTGACAAAAGAGTCTCTTGATCACTAAATCCAGAGGGTTGCGCCATCCTGCCTGTTTCACCTCGTTGTACCACTCAGCCCTGTTGATGTTCTCGCACGCCATCTCCCCTGACGTTTGCACCACCCTTGCCGAATGATCAACTGAGACCCTCTCAGCCTGGGGCTTGGGGGGGTTAGAAAAAGCTTATCTTTTGGGCTCGAGCTTCCAGCTGACATGATAGGATCTTAGGTGCCTAATGTACCTAACTTGAATTGCGGTTCTTATGTATGAATTTGGAATGACGAATTTGGAATGTTGGTCCTATGAATATAAGAGACAAGTCTGTTTGTCATATGTATAAGTGGATATGTTGTGAGTCTTATACCCATGTAAACAGGTAAGGTACAGGTACATAGTAGGTAATCTTCTGGTATATGTTAGGAGGTACCTATCCATCCAGGTTTCTGCTCGTTAGCTAAATGTCATTCTTATCTTCAAGCACAAGCCGAGAAATTTGGGGGTGGATACCGGGCCATCCGGGGTCGGTATTTGGCTTTACGGAGTCCGGTGCTTGTCACACAGGGCAATACAAATTTCTTAGACTCTGATTGGTTAGACTTTTATTACCCCTTTAGGCGCTTCTATTAGAACCACATCGGGGGTGGTTTGTTGCAATCATAATAAAGACAATAATATGACGAAATACGTCGACTTTATAGCCTATAGCTTAGATACCCTACTCGGAACAATCCGTCTAAACTCCCCACTGATACCGAACAGTTACTCGATAAACAGATCGTCCTTCCGGTGAATAACTCTTTCTCTTCCTGTTCTCTCATCTACTCCTTATCATGACACGAGCCGTACTTCAATCTCCCCGTCGACGTCGACATCAATGATGAAAGATGTAGTCGGCTGATTCTCGTCGAACTCGTCGCCATCCTTCAGATACTTGCTGACGAGCGGGTCCTGAACAATGCGTTCTACAGCCAAGTTGATACTTCGAGCACCGGTCTGCTTATCATACTCGTCGCGAGTGATGGTCGTGCATATTGTTGCGTCATTCTTGATACTGATGTTGATATTTCCAACATACACGTCCTCTTCTTTGTTTAAGGACAGATGCACATGCCGTAAAACTTCGGCTTCCAAGTTCATTAGTTGTCGGTGAGCTATTACGGCTGCTTCCTGTGGCGAAAACACTAGGAAAGGCAGGATTTCGGTAATACGACCGCTCAATGGCGCGCCAAAACTTCCGGTAAGTTCTTTTCTGAGTTGGCGACACAATTTTTCCACCAGCCTGTCCTGCGCGTCTTGGTCTTCTGAATGGAAGAGGACCTGTTCGTTGGCTTCACAGTAGGCATGTATATGCTCATCGAGCTGGTTAGTTGCGAGGATCCATATGGTCTTGGAACAGTCGATATTCTTCCCATTGCGGCGGTCCTCGTAACGTCCTTTCAAGCATGTTAGCATTTAAAAAGGGAAATATGCGAACATATAGGATCACCAACCATCTTGAAAAGGCAACAAAAGCGTATTATGAATTTCTTCACTGGTCTTTTCAAACTCGTCCATAAAGATGATGCTTCGCTGCCCAGACTTTCGAGCCAAGAAATTATTCAACTTTGTGCCATCTTCGCTTCCTTGGATTCCTGGACGTGGGCCGAACAATTCCATGTCTTTGTCGAATATGGTACAGTCGACTTCTTCTAGCTCCAACGACATTAGCTCTCCAAACTTCTTGGCAAGTTCCGTTTTGCCGTGACCACTGGGTCCTGCAAAAACCACAATGAACGGCTTTTTCTTTTGAAGAGCTAGATTCCTAATGTCTATTAGCCATCTAGAGGAGATGCATGCATAAGGAAGCTCGGACTTACACTAAAAGTTTGTTCTGTAGCCAGCGCGTCGCTACTGACTGGGCGACAATCATCTGGTGAAGCCCTAGGACCTCTCCAGCTCCCTGTCTATTTAACACTTCTTTCTCACGGCCGGAGCGGGGTTTGATCTTGCTGGCTCTGTATAGGTCATATCGCTGGGTGAGATTCAAAGTCTCAGAAAGGCGTGCCCGTACTTCCTCTGTACACCATCTCTTGTTGTCATCATTGATGTCGACAAGTTCTTCTTGAACTGGTCCACCTTCTGGCAAGTCTCGGCAGTAAGGTTCATAGAAGGCCTTAGGGAGAACATGTGGGTCTGCGCTGAACCTCAGGAGGGTTTTGAGTGTATTTGATGCCTTGAGCATCGTTTGGCCTGACTTAATTATCGAGAAAGCAAGTAAGGGGAAAGCATTAGGTCCCCATACGGCGTGCGGGTTGCCGCCGTGTTTGATCCACTCGCGGATTATCTCGACGTTGTTAGTTGATACGATGTAAAACATGGCTGGATAACCATCAACGGCCTCATTCAAATATTCGGGAAGCTTCCTCTTATCATAATGTCCTAAGTGTCTGCGGACACGGTCGGCGTCGAAACGGCCAGCTTGGATCGCAGCCAGAAGGTCCCGGAGCTCAAAGACCTCAGGATCAGGAGGGTCGCGGCGGATAAATGCACCAGAAACTGAAAGACTTGGCAGCCTGGGCATCCATGAGTTGTCTCCATTCACGCTTCCATCTTCTTGGACTTCTGGAGAGTCAAGTTGATTTGTCTCAGCCTGTGAATCATTTTCAATAAACGAATGACTTAATAGGCTTTCATTGTCCGACTGAGGTTCTGGTGGAAGGAATTCCTGCATGTCAGTTGAGTAAGATGCCTACAAGTAGATAGAGAAATACGAACTTCAATTGACCTGTATTTTTCGATGGCCTTTTCGACATCGTTCTCACACATCTAGGGATCATTAGCGATTTCAATATTCAAAGCATATGAAGAGACTCACTTCTAAGCAATTAGTTGCTGTATCTCTGGAGCAACTGGGACATTCTGCCATAACCCGGCTTATATCCTCGTTGCTCGGAGATGAAGACATGGTATCCAGAATGTAAGATGTACACAGTTTAGGGCAAAATGAGATTATAGGATCATGTTGAAATGAAAGAAATATTGGGATGAGCATGAATCTCTTAAATAGAGGCCCCAGACGCCAACATAGGAACGAAAGCATTCTACCACAAAGTTCTCTCTCTAGACGAATCGAGATTTGGGTATAATATGCGTTCACATTTTCTACTAGGTATCTAATCTTCTACCTATGGTTTATTTTGCAACTGTCTTACAAGGAGGAAACCTTTCCTTTGCCCACAGGTAATATCATGAGCCGACTGGACCAGGGGCGCTGTTTGTAGTTATTAAGCAGACCTAGTCGGTACCTACCTAGAAATGTATAGACTAATGTTTGTCAAATAAATGAGAGTTGATCTATCCTAACCCGAGTCTGCTTTGTCACATCTCTGCTTAGAAGAAGTCGAGGATCATCTAGAATGACAGTCACATATCATTTGCAAAACAATCCAGTAGTTCTGATGGAGTTGTGGAACCTTGGAAACGCGAAATAGCTGAGGAGAACGATCGCGCGATTACTAGGAGATAGGGGTCTGTTTAAGACAGCTCTGCTGAGGTGATTGACAAAGGAATCTTCAAAGGTTAATCTCGAGGAGTTTCTACAACTCAGCTAGTATAGAAGGTAGAGATAGTTTCCATATGTAGGTACCTATTATATATACTGGGATGCCTCCATATTTAGGTCTCTATATCAATATCTCAAATCTACTGCATGCCCGACTTTGGGAAAACATTATCTTGAAATTTAGACATCATACACACCTTTTTTGTCCACACTTGTCAACTGGAGCAGCCATGGCCAACAACGGCAGACCTCGTATGCCACCGGCAGCCTCCGCAAAGATGGCTATGAGTATGGTCATGAGCAAAGCAACAACTGCGGCATCGGAGATGGTGAACGACACGGATCTAAACTCACCAACGCAAGAACCGGCTGCTGTGAGAGGAACTAATGTACAGTTAGACCTGGATCAGCGCAAGCATCTCGAACACGCAGCAACGTCACGCAGTCTGGCGTCAACTAGTTCATTATCTTCAGGAAGCATGCAGCTCAAAAGCAGAAATAGAGAGAAAGCCCTAAACATGCAACACATACAGCTGGCAGTCCAGCTCAAAGATCAGAAAGAAGTGCGCGAGACTTTGCAAACGAGTATCACAGGTCTAGAAGACCAGCTGGCTAGTCTGAAGCTTAGAAACGAAGCCCTTGAACATGAGTGCAAAAGGCTCCACGACCAAATACATGATGCAAACGAGAAGTTGAACTCCCAGGCTGCCGAGTTTGAAAAGCGAGAAAAGGATATGCTGGATGGAGTTGCAGATCTAGAATCAAAACTAGATGAAGCTTCCAAAAGCATTCTAGAATCGACGGCTGGTCGAGACACACTTCAAAAAGCTTATGATGAGGTTGTGAAGGCTCGCGACCAGCAAGCCGGTATCATCCACCAGCTTGAGTTGGACCTTGAGGCAACCCGAGCTCAGGTCGAAACTTGGAAAGATTCCCACGAGAAAATGCAGGAGCATGTCGATGAACTAAGTCTTGCTGCTTCCAATCTGAAAGAACTCCACGAATCACGCGAGCGCGAGCTCCAGCAACGACTTACTTCCAAAGGCACAGAGATTAAGGACCTCAAGCGGGAAATGAAAAAGCTTCGGGACGATTGGGAAGAGACTGTCGAGCATCGACAATTAGTGCTAAGTGACCTTACCTCGCTGAAGATTCAGAGGGAGATTCTGGAGAAATATGGGGAGAGTCAGAAGGCAGAATCCCAGACACTACGGCAAAGCCTCGAAGAGCTGAGGAAATCCACCGAGCCCTTTGCCCAGAAAATTGCCATTGGTGTCGATATTAGCGGGAGTCTCTCTTCAGTTATTCATAGAGTTAAGCAGACTTACAGAGACGTCTTGCACATTATCAAGTCAAACAACAGCGACGCCCAGGTTGCGGTCGTGATCCATGGAGGTTATGTTAAACAACAGACACTCCATACGCAGACGATTTCCAAAGAAACATTCCAGGCACTGAACTCCATTGCTGCCGGCGGAACCGAGGACTATATTTATTGCCTCGACGAAGTTACTTCTCTTCTGGGTACGAATACTGACAGCAAGAAGCTCGTGATACTCATTGGCGACGGCAATACATCATGCGCGAGGGGCAGCTCTGTGTTGGCATCTTGCAGGCGACTGAAAGCCTCAGGGATTCGAGTTCACTCGATTGTACTATCTAATGGCTCATCTTGGGTTAATCCGGAAGAATTACTAATGCGAGATATTTCACAGGCCACTAACGGTCGAGTTGAGAGCGAGGAGAGCTACATGTCGGCTGTTGAAGAAATTGTCCGCCATGAGCGCGAGCAGCATTTCAACACCGCTAAGTAGTTCTAATAGTTGGTGGTGGATGCAAGTTACGGCTGACAGGGCTCATCTTAGAGGATTAGGGGGCATAATCACTTTGCTACTATTGAATTCGATTAAGCCATAGTCTATAGAGGCTATGTATTTTTCTGTAGATTGACTACTATGTAGTACGTTGCATTAAGATGCTCACACCACCAATACAATTCACTCCTATGATCTCTACCAGCTCCCTTGCCGGCTCCTGTCGTTTCGAAATGAAACCCTCCATCTCAGGTAGGTACCCAAGGCAGCCATTTCATCATGACACGCTGTCAAACCGTACACGTATATGATAAATTCGTATTCGGCAAGGCTTTCTATGTGCCCTTCCGATCATTCGCCCTGCTATTGTTGATCTACTCGATGCAAACGAGTGTGGCTATGCTGTCGAGTAATATTTGCGTTGTAATTTTGACGTCGCTGCTTCTAATGGCGTTTACATACGAGGCTTGGCTCGGGTCACCACGGCCGCCGCATGCATTGGATACATGCGCACCGAATCGCATATTATTGTCATATATCAGATTTTGACTGTACATTGCAAACGGCCTCCTTGTGTAGTACAACGATGACTCGAGATGCAACGCCCACTTTGAAATGCCCACAGCGAAGCATCGCAACATGTAAAGCCATTGTTCGTATACACCCAGATTCGAAAATGATCTTTGGTTTATATCGACCTCATACTGTCATTCGAAAGACTCTAAAGATGCCTAGCCCGATCGCAATACGCCTCCTGCAGACTGAAACCAAGCCAATGGAGGAGTTTTTTGCCCAGTATCCTGAATTCCACCACAATGAAACTAAGCCGCTTTGGAGCCAGTTCAGAGCGTTGTGCAAACATTACCGATGGGAGAGAGATAGTAGCGAGAGGCGCCAAGCTCACGATCAATTCAGAGACGCCATGATTTCTGAATTTGGCAGAATATATGGTAATGATAGCACGTCACTGTCGTCATGGCAGAAGCTTTGTCAAGTTCTCCGGATTAAACGAATCCCTGACACGGTTGCTGATTGTCTTCAGGTTCGCTCTTCTAATAAGTACCTAACCTAGTGATAGCACCGTACGATGAGCTAACATGTTGTTGCCAGAAAGTCCTTGCAGTGCATGTGAACCTCGTTGATCTTGTGGATTGTCAACGAACAGGCAGGCGTGTTAAGCTATTTTCGAGTCTCGAAGATCTGCGCAATTATACCAAATCCACTAAAAAATTCTTCCCTCTAGATGAGGCGAAGGCACAGGGCCCTCTAAGGTATTTGTTGAGAGAGATATTGTGAGAAGAGGGGTTTCAGCGCATAGGGGGGAAGCGATGAGTTTCAGGAACTGTTCTAATTTACGTATTTTAGAGCAGTGTATCTAGAAGACTATTGGCATTAATGTGAGCGTGGAAGAATCGTCGTTTCTATCATGTGCGATAGCACCAAACTTTATTCCCAAGCTGTTTCTAACCCCCCTAATTCCTATTTACATTGCCTTTCTTCACAATACCTAGACTCCAAGTTTCTCCGAAAGCGTGCTGATAAACGCACAACGCTCAAGCAGCCTTTCGCGGTCAATCTCTCGTTTCCTTATCTGCGAACTCTTTGTTTCCATCTCCGCGTAGTTGACGCTGTCTACGAGCGGCTGTTGGAACCCATCGTCCCCTTGTCCGGCAACGTACCTTGCATTGGGACTATCCGCGCCTACTTGAGACGATCCAGACCCTAAAGGTCCACCGATAACATGCACGTTGAAGCTATATGGAGCCGAGTCCGTGGAGATATCTAGTTTCGTAGAATATGGAAATGCCTCTGGCCAAGAGCTGAAATGGTCGTCGTCGGCTGAGGTGGGGTCGCCAGTGTACGCGAAGTTGATGAATGCGGTAGCGATAGAATGCGACAGTTTCTGGTCTTCTTCCGAAATAGTACCTTCGGGGAAAACCCCGTTGAAAATGTAATTGGTGTCGCTGCCGTGAGCAACCCTAATGTATGGCATACCGACGCTCTTAAACATAGGAGTGAGCATGCTCTGATTCAAGTCATAGAGACGGACGCCAGAGAAACTAGGAGCTTTGGATTGCCTAGACATCTCATAGCCAAAGTCAATTGAGGAGCATGTGAACAAGATGTCTCGCAAGATGCGCGATGCCCGAAAGAAGTGAACCGACACGGTGGGATCGGATTCAGCTTTCGAAGCCTCGTAGTTCCGGACGTCTTCTTCAAAATCGGACGCGGGATATAAAGAGAAAAGATCCTCATAATCCGTAGTGGTTAGTGCATGTGCGAAAGTCTTGATAGGTGTTTTGATGTCTTCTTCGCTCTGGAACGACGCAGCGGGGCCGGCATTCATAGCACCGTCGTCTTGGGTCCAGCCGAAAACCATTGGGATATCTAATAGACGTTAGCTACCTCTACCTAGGTTAGGGAGGTACCTTAGGTAGGTAGTTATAGGTAATCCGAATTAACATGAAGGTTTTATATCTTACCTTTGGTGAATCTTCCTGCTTTGTAAAGCACTGTATGGCGATCCGGTATAAAGTCCCCATCAATCAGGGGAATGAATGTGAATAGTCCGGCCGGAGGATGATTCGCCCTCGAGTAGCCCATGGCCGTCTCTATAAGCTTCTCCATCGGAATCTCCCTTAAACACTTCAAGGTATTTCTCCCGTCTTCTGTAGGACATCCTAATTCTTTAGCGACGGCGATCGTGTGTACTTGACTTGCATCGCTAGTGATATTGAGTGCTGTACCAGGCGGTCCGGACATGGCCCAACCTTTTGTGAATGGTGTACCCTTCTCGCCTCCATAAGCCAATGCATGAAGCGATATGAAGGTTCCACCAGAACTCAATCCAAAGGCTGTAATATTATCTGGGTCGCCGCCGAACGAAGCGATATTGTCCTTTATCCACTGGAAGCCGGCGCGTTGATCTCGCATACCAACATTAAGCGATTTCTCGTCATGTAAAGTCGGAAGGTTTGCGAAACCAAAGATAGACAGGCGATAGTTGAGTGAAACATAAATGATCGGCTTTTTGATAGATGTTGAGAGCTTTATAAGATTGTCGGGGTCAAAGTGAGGATCATACGCAGAGCCCTTAACCACCCCACCACCATGAAGCCATACAACCACAGGGAGACGGCTCTCTTTCGTCGTGCCTGCTGGTCTTGCGATACGTAGGTGCAGACAGTCTTCGCTAATCTCTGGGGTCTCCGCAAAAAAGGGCGGTATACCAGGTTTGGACTGTGGACATGCCGGCCCAGGTGTCGTGGCATCGATCTCGCTTCCATCAGGGGGGGTATATGGCTCAGGAGGGGCAAAGCGCCGCGCACCAGAGGCATCATGGGCAAACTTGATGTTTTGGAAGTGTTCTATAGAGTTTCTGGTAGTTCCTTTGTATGAAATGCCACTTTCACCGAGCTGAACTACCGGATCTGTAACGAGGGAGAGACCCAATCCTAGGCCTAGTAGAGCCTCTCGTAGAGAAGCCGGTAGCATGTTGGATACATACGATCAGAAAAGCTAAGTTTCAGTCCTCTTTCAAGTTTAAGTTGGGAGAAAGATCATATAAGAAGACACTTGGTATATAAGCAAGGGAAGGAAATCTTGGGACAGAAATAATAATAACTTATGTAGCTCAGGTAGTTGCAAGTGAGCGACAACGCATATATCTAGAGCCAAGATACATACCTTAAGGTGACCCAGAGGCTACATGGCACCCAATCAACACTGCCCCCATACTTCCCTAAACTAAATAACGTCAGAAGGGTCTTTTGTAAAATAAAAAGACACAAAAGACCCTTCTGACGTTATTTAGTCTAGGGGAGTAAACCTTATCCACGTGTTGGAACGACATCGACTCTTTGGGCCCCAGCGAACCCCACAATCCCTCCTCCCACTTATCTCTCGAGGACCCAGACAGGGGCCAAAAACTTGACCCATAAAGCTAAGTCTCGCTACCAGCTGTTTCTATTCAGATCTGATTCGGAAAATGACTTGAGTGGCTGCTTTGCTATTATTATTTTTGGTCGAGCTTAAGCACAAGCCATATTTAACGGGGGAGCTGTTAAACATTTCCTTTTGACACGTCGTGACCATCAGACTACTAGTGGTCTGTGAAGCGCTAGTTTTTGGCCCATGTTTGGGTCCTTGAGAGATGGGGGGAAGAAGATCGTAGTCAGTACCAATTACGATACAAGTCATAATGCCATCCTCACAAAGCCTGCAGTAAGATACCTTAGAGTCTAATCCGATGTAATAGGACACCGTATGACATTGGCATATACCAGATATGGGGCCCACAATCATCATGCCAACTGATATCCCATCCATGTTTCAACTTGCAACTTTTCTCGTCAGGTTACACTTTTATCTCTCACTCTACTTTACCTCTCGAGGTCTCTGAAGTATCCATAATCCCTTTCTTCACTTTTTCTTCATAGGATGCTGATTTATTCAAGCACCAGTATGAACGGAGTAAAATGCCCCTGAGGGCTGTGCCACTGATAGCGATATTGCAGCATCAACACTAGAGTGAAGTAACCCCTTTTCCATATAAGCCAGGGCGGAAGCTGCTAGTGTTTGCAATTGGTGGTCCTCCGGATGTTGAGCAGAATGACTTTTTTGATCCATCGGTGAATTGAGATCTGACTTGCCAGGGAGATGCTGCATAAAGCTACAGACTCGCGTCGACCGTTTTGCGCAGTTAACACAGGGCTCTCCTTGGCCCTGTGAGACGCACTTAATATGCGCTTGTCGACACCGCTCGCAACTCGTGATCGCCTTTGATCTTCCCCTCTTGCGCTTCTGTGGGAACGACTGCACTTCGTTTTTGCTTGTTGGCTGGATGCTTATAGAACTCATGCATCTGGTTCTATGGGGTGGTAAATCGGGGAGAGGGATGCGCCGCTTCGTTGCCATGATGGCTTTGGTTCTCAACGTATTCGACTTATGCAATGTAGGTAGTGGTATCAGCTACGGAGATGATGGCTCAGTTCGTAGGAAGTAGAGGTATTCGGTTCTAAACACATCACTGAAGAAGCACATATTTCTGTTATAAATTCCGAAAGGTATTGGGTATCCTTGACAGCGTAGGTTAGAAGGAACAGGTTGATCTCTTTTGGGTACCCATTGAAAGAATCTAGTACTTGTGAAGTCAAGCTTTGTGGGCCTTTATTTCTATCTAAAGCTTCAACTAGATGATAGTTAACCATTGGACTTAGATACCACCAATTCAGTTGGAATCAACAGATTAAAAATGTGCTTTTAAACTTCCCTATGTTCTGGAACTGTTGTATATGTGGCTTTTGAAAGAGTCCGGGCCTACAGTATACGCGCATTAACAGCAGCCGGTGGAGATTACAAGACAAAAAGAATTCATTGTTGTTAGTGTAAAGATCAGGGTGATGACAATCGCAAATCCTTCTCTCCAGAGCGGCTAGATTTACGATTATTATACTAGTATTCTATTTCTACCTGGGTTAAGTAATATTCAGGGAGGCATGTTGTGGGTGTGGATCTTAAATCTTAGGTACTTTTTCAGAGAAAAGTTGGTATTGGATCTGGCTGTTCATTTTCAGAACCTCCTGGATAGCCCTATAGTCTCTAGAATCCGTATTTAGTTCTGATGTTTAACATGAATCGCCGAATCTGTTTGCCGCGTAATAGGAACACGACGAGCATCAGGTTGTTCGCCAAGAACACTCCACCAAATGCTCCCGCAATTATTACTGCGTAGCCGCTTTCGGTTACCCCTGAGATGAATGTTAGCAAGTTATTCCTTACGCGCATCCAAAAAAAAGACCACATGAACTTTAGAAGTCAGGCCCGTTAGGAGGAGTAAATGGACTCTGAGGCTTTCATACAATCAAGAACACCGTAGCCAAGGCCGAAGCTAACAGCTTGCTTTCCAACATTTATAGCGACAAGCATCTCGGACGTATTGCTATTATACGAATCCACAGCGTACGCCAACGTAAAGCAGTAGTAGAAATAACCGCCGAAGGATGCCAGACCCGATCCGATGAAGTAGCCTATCCAATGTAAGTTGAGTTCCGCAGTAAACCCATAAACAACTAAGCCAGCCGGGCCTATTATCATAGCAGGCAACATGACTCCTAATCTCATCTCAGCTTCGCGTATTCCGTTGTTGCGCCTAGTTAGATAACCCGCTAGCCGATCAGAAGAGGAGGTAAAGGGGAGCGCAAGAAGAAATCCCAGGAGAGGCCCGAGCGAATGCACACCGGAGCTAGCCTATGGATAGTTAAAGTATTAATGCAGATGGTCTTCTTTACCTATTTTAAAGAGATATGGTCTAACACGTACTTGTGACCAATTATATGGGGGTGCGGTTATCTTGATTGGAAAGACATAGTTAAATGCTAGAGCACCTAACCCTATGATGGTCCCAAAAGACGTGACAACCCATAGAACTTGAGGAACCAGGAAATACGTGAATGGTCGCCATAGAAACGTGTGAAGATAGACTTCTGGATCAATCCGACCCCAAGGGCTAAGCGTCGATAGGAACGATTTTCGTCTTGGAACACTCGCTGTCTGTTCAACAACTGATTCGTTTGGCTTTTCGAAGGCGTTGGACGCTGTATCATGTGAGCGCTCCGTGGAGGTGTCACGGCTGATATGCGCCTCTCGATCGTAGGATGATTCTTCGACGACGAGGAATGCAAGGATAAATAATGTAACGGCGAGTGCTATGATGACATAGAAGAAGAGCCTCCAAGAATACTTAGTTGGTAGCATATATGCGGCTGGGATTGTTGCCATGGAGGCAAAGCACATGCCAACTAGTTCAACCAATATTAGCGGAGACCATAAGGGGGCATATCGTAACAAACTCCATACATGTATAATAACCAATATGTTTCCCTCGCTCATGAAGGAAGAATATATCTGACACAAGTTGAACAGGTAAGGCTTCGCATATGCCGGCACCAAAGCAGTGTATAATTCGTCCCGCCCTATTGAGGTTTAATCTGTTAGCAACGACAATGTCGATCCACCTTCAAACTCGGAGCCAGGTGCTGGCATATGATGTCGTGAGATAGTTTGACTTACTACAAGCTGTCAGTTCATGAAGATAATTTGGTCGCACTCTAGCGAATAACAGTGGGCTTTACGCCTTGTACATACCATCAAAGCACCGAAATCATTAGCCCGAGAACATGCAGCTAAACCGGCAATGAACTTTATCAGAAGGCATTAGCTGTCTACCTATCCAGGGAGTCAATACTCTCCGAGTTCACAAGCTTAACTTACAGCTAATAATGATCCAAGCATCACGGGCCGCCTTCCAAATTTCAAGTATAGCGGTACAAGCACGAAGGAGCTAAAGCCGTATGCGAGGTTTGGGTACGATATGAGTGTTGATGCTTCTGCGGGAGTAATATCGAAGAGCTCCGACCATAGTTTCAAATAAGGACCAGGTCCTAATAGCGCTGAATTTCCCAGGAAAGAGTAAGCACAGATAACCACTAGGATCGTAATCTTCTTGGACTTTGGCCACTGTTGAGTGGTTTATATCGTCAATAATAAGTTTACGACTTCAATATCACCGTTGCTGGTCAGAAAACGTACCTGTAAGGGGTCGTTGGGATCTTCTGCGGGCACAGGGAAAAGCGCCTGGCCGTTATAAGAATCATCTCCCTCTAGTTACCATCTATCAGCAACCAATTATCGTACCAATTATATTAGATTTAACTAACCTACTGTCTGGACGTTGACAGTCCCAGGGATATCTTCTTCGTGGGCATGGCTACGCACTAAATGCGTTCCACGGTCTTCAGACATACTGAGAAGTCTACGAGGGGTATTGATGTACAATAAATGCACAAGTTAATAGGAAATAGATAACCATAAGGCGTTATCCGAGGATTAAACTTTATCACAGAATATTTATATACTGTGCTGGGGACGGAACTTGTTTTATATGCCTTTTCTCTGCAATGATACACTAATTTCTTGCTGCCGCTAAGATCCGGCAGATCCCTAGAACTATCGAGCTTTCTCCTAAGAACAGCTTACAAACAGATTACCTTCTATTATATACAATACACGGGTCGCGACCCTTGTGCCGAGATAGATTTTGGTAGATTACCATAGGTTCCATATCAGTAGTAGTTAAGGATGATTGCTCGAGATGAGTCTTGAGTTACATTTACCCCGCGGTTGCTACCCTACCTCACTTAAAACTTGATATTCCTCGCCAATGGCTTTTAGGCATCATATATCAGTAGAATTCCCGTCTGGAGATATTTGTTGTTCCGGAACTGGCCAGGGTGCGATTTAATATATTCTAGAGTTGTTGATGTAACAAGGGACTCTGGAAACTTGATAGCTTGACTGCCTGCTCCGCATAATCCACTCGCCCAGTCTAGGCACACATTGCCAAAACATCCCCATGATTCGTAACGGTATCCATGTAGATTTAAGAATGCCATCATTAGGCGCGAAGTCTTAATGTCTTGTTATCCTCAAAGGTCTGATAGTGGTGACGGTCCACTTTTAACCCCTTTTATCATAGCACGGCCCTCCCAGAATAACATTTTTTGCTCGCGTCTCCCATAAATAATTTTGACTATTCTCCGACAATCAGATTTCAGCATAGTTAGAAAGCGAAAGATGCATGCTATTGGAATAAGTAAAAAAAGAGAGAGCTCCGTGGTGGCTTACGTCGTGCGCAGCACATTCCAGTTCCAGCCAATGAGCGTTGCCATATTCCTAGTTCAAATCCGAATATGGAAATTACTCTCTTCCCTTGAAGGGTGGGTGTATGCACTACGCGTTATCATTGCATAACGCCGAAACCACTCATATATGAGATACATAGCATCTAGAGTTAGCATTCACCACGATCCGTAATCCGGAACGGCCTACGGCAATCGGTGTGGATCCCGGGTCTCTAGGATGCTGCGAAGCACAAGTTTATCGTATCCTCCGGCTGCTTACGTCGAACCACAAGGAGGATGTTACCCAAACGGGAGCCTAAGCGCCGGCGTGTCGTGACTCTAATCTAAGAATCATGGTATCGAATGTAGAACAAACTCGTATTGACTGAAACAAGATATGCTCAAAATGTATTAGTTCCAGATCTACAAATACTAAAGGGTGTAGGGACCTAAACTAGCTGTTCCATGCTACTCTTCTATGGTCCCTTTTTGGCTGAAAAACGAAGGAAAACGGTGGGGCATAAGAGGACTTGCCAAGCCGTATAGTAAAGTCCCTAGGAGCGTACTTATTACAACGCCCGCGATGTTTTCTACTTGTCACTTTTTGAAGAGAACGTGTTGTGCAGAGTTCTATCAGGTTTAGCTTACGACTTCTATTTTAATAGACATCTCCACAGCAGCAATATTCTCACATAATTCTAACTCTAGGTTATTAGACGTCCCGCATTGTTTACGAGGTTGAAGGACAAAGGGCGCTACCGAATAGGCTATCATCATTACATTCATCCTATCCTGGCAGTTATGGCCGTGGTGACCTCGTGTTCCCAAGTTTCACCACCTACTATGGAGTTTATTATACACGATATGTGGTCCCAGGGGCGTTATAGTTGCTTCGAGGGACAAAGCGAATAACTATAAATGACAATTGATCGATCGCCATGAACCACGATTTGCCCACTTGATGATATTTTCTCTTCTATATTCCGTTCTCCGTCATTCGCTTCTGTAATCCCGTTCAATTATTCATAATAGATTTAGCCGACGATGCTTTTTCGAATCTTGGCGCTTCCGGCTACTGTTGCGGCTTCTGTTATCTCCCCTCGGTCGTCGGGAACGACCTGCGAGAATCCAGCTGTTAGAAAGGAGTGGCGTACTCTATCAACCGACGAGAGGAATTCTTATATCAGCGCTGTAAAATGTCTGGCTACGAAGCCTTCCATGCTCGGCTTGAACACGACGCTATATGACGACTTTCCATATGTGCACAATGCTCTTAACGATGACAGTGGGTTCAATCTTAACTCGTAGATGGTAATATACATCAGGTACTAATTACAGATTAATAGTTCACTTTGTAGCCAGTTTCCTCCCATGGCACCGCTATTTTGTGCACATATATGAGCAAACACTTAAAGATTGCGGCTACACTGGAGTTGCAGCGTATGTGTCACCCAGAGCCACTCGGTTTATCCACCATTAACTCATACGACACAGGTATTGGGATTGGACCCTAGACTCCGACGACACTTCCAAGTCGTCCATCTGGGATCCTATTACCGGCGTGGGCGGTAACGGAAGCCCTGAAAAGACCGTTCAGATAGGCTGGAGCACTTACAAGTGCGTGGTAGACGGGCCGTTCAAAGATCTCGTCCCCGCCTACGTGACTAATACGTATCAACCTCATTGTCTGAGGCGCACTTTCAACAACGGCACCGAGCAGATTGGCAATATGCTCAGCGAGGCTTACACTCCCGACGCCGTAGCCAAGATCAACGCCCTCACCGACTACGTCAACTTCCACAACAAGCTTGAGGGAGGACCGCACGGCGCGATTCACAGCGCGGTAGCAGGCGACATGATGCCGGCCACTTCGCCAAACGGCAAGTTTTCCGTCCGAGACTTTGCAATCCTAATTACTAATTTCTCCTCTAATTAATATTAGACCCGCTCTTCTTCCTCCACCACACGCAAATCGACCGTCTTTGGACTCTCTGGCAGCAGGAGGACCCGGAGACCCGGACAAATGCGTACGGCGGCATCAAGACTCAGAGCAGGCCTGGACAGCCGGCGCCCGCTGAAGCTACGCTGGATGATATCCTGCCCATGGCCAAGCTTGCGAAAGACATCCCTGTTCGAGATGTAATGTCCACCCAGACCGATCTGCTCTGCTATACCTACTAAGCTGTGGGTGACTGTATTCGGATTGATCACGCTGTACTTACTCTCGTGTCTTTTCGGAAGCCCCTTTCTCGAAATGACGTGATATTTGAAGTATCTGTGTACCTACCTACCTATGTCTATAAGTGTTCGCTAGCTCGTAATAGTTTGAAGAGATACCAATCGTCCACATGTTATATCAATATGCGACTTGTTACGGCTCTTACAGAGGGCTGCCTGACCGTGAGGTCTCAAATTGAGGTTTCACGATAATTGAATTAAAGAGAGAAAGGTAAATCTAAGAAATAGTCAGGCTGTAAGCGCACGGGCCACGTGACCACCAACGTCGCAAGCCTACCGTAACTCGACTGACTTGGTCGATATTTGTGCAGGTAAACATGCAATGTTATCAAATACTTCCCAGCCAATTACAAGAAGCGCCGATAACACCATACATTCAAAGATCGTGATGAACCCACTACTTTTAACTCGCCGTACAAGCAAGGTTGGATGGAGGCTATGCTCCTGCTAAGCCGCGAGTACCTAATTTCTGTATGTAACATATATAAGAAATGATTAATCCCCCATTAAAAGGCTGAATGTTCCAGATAAGTATCTGAAGCTCTTCTACGTAATCCTGACTATCTCCCCGATGGCATATACTTATTTTTTTTGCGTTTTGGAGACAGCTATAACAAATCAAAATGTGCTACGACCTCGTGGAGCGATATATCGGCTGCAATTGCATACACTACGAACATGGCCTAAACAAATGTGCAGCCTATGGCACGCCAGGACATCACATAACAACACGTACCATCCTGGTTTCAGAACGATGCGATTTACATTATGTACCACCAGATAGTCCTGAGGCTAGATCGGATTTCTCGGCCCATGAAGCGTCAAGTCGGTCATCTTCCACTCATGCGGAGTTGGATATATTTAAGCACCGGGCTGGTGCCACTTTTAGTATCGCTAGGAACCTTCCCACGTTGACTATAAACAGGAGTCAATCGCCATATCGGCAAGGTATGAATCAGGGAAGCTCCGGTACTAAATCGCAGACTGAAGATGGCGAACCCGGTGATATCTCCACGAATAACGAAGATTCCAACCATGAGCTTCCTCCCACGGAAGGATTCCCTATGGAAGATAGCGATAAGTTTACGTCAACTCCCCTTAAACCTTTCAGACCTCGGACGCTTCTTAAGCCTCTAACGGAAAAGTTCACAAACGATGAATGTCTCCGGAATTTATGGCTTCAGATAGCACGCAGGTCACCCTCTGCCAAGAAAGTGAAGGAGGAAGTATCACTGTTAATCTTGCGATACAGCGCAGACCTAGGGCGTTTAGCCGGAAAAGAAGCGGTTTTGCATGACCGCATGAATTTAATGAAAGTTAGTCAATTCGTGGAGCGTAAGCGACGCTACTTGTCACGAAAAATATATGGACGATTCTGGGTATCTCCGTTAGTAATCGACCAGCCTGTAAACGAAAGTAACGATGTATCGGATGACGACTTCGGGGTTAAGTACGACCCAGACAACAGCCTAGAATATCTTGCCGGTCTACCTACCATTCTGAAAACATTCTTGTTTGAAGCAGAGCCATTTAGTATATTCAAGGAAAATGTCCGAATCTTCGTGGAGCAGTCGCGTCTTGGTCCTCCGCAAACTACCTGGATTGATTCTCTCCGGATAGGTTTTGACAACGCTGTGGTACTTGTAAACGGCAAAAGCGCTCAGCGGGGCATGAGGCGACTTCATTGCGTCTGCGTAAGGAATATTCCCATCTGTATAGTTGGAAGATCCTAACGAGAATAGAACTGCGGTCTTCGGCTATATGACGACTATACTGAAACTCAATCGGGGGCTCTTAACGACCTTGAAAAGATTCTATCCAACTATGGTATACGATCTAGGGGTCCAGGCGACATCGAGTCAAACAACCCGGGACTGAATAAAAAGTCGAACCAGACAAGTTTAAGAGATATATGGAGTTCTTTTGCACCCAAGATGAGCCCGCCACGTTTCTGGTTGAGAAAAGACTACTGGGAACCTGGAAAGTGCCGTCAGGTACACGATACGAGCTCCGAACAGGAACATAACTATCTCCTTGCCTGTCTTCCGTTCGGGCGATGGGTTTCGAAACTGCATCAGCAGGAGATATGTGCTATACATTCAGATCAGGAATTCTTTGCAATGTTGCGGACGTTATATCGTAACAAACGCCACAAGATTTCATTGTCTTGGATGAAAAGAGTCAGGGGGATCGAGTTCGTGCAGGTAAGAGATTTGGACATTACTTCGCCTTTGGTAATAGATTACCTAGGTAGTTAACACTGTCTTGTAGTTTGATGTTCATAGGTCAGAAATTGCGGCGGTGCGTTCTAAACCGGCGTTGCCACCGGAGGACTTGAGGGACCAATATCTGTATGACCCGATGCCGGCCCATTTGATTCCGCCAATTGGACCAAACATGCTGGCGCACTTTTTCGAGAATCCCACGCATGCTAGTGTACTGCCGGATTTATACAGGAGAATACCGAAGAAGCTTCGACAAAAGCTAACGCCGTGCCAAGTGACAGGCCTGTCGGTGGGATGGGGAATCGAATTCGTTGAATGTGTGGATTATTTCATGCTTTTCATGTTCGGGTGCTTGTGCTTCCTCGCCTGCTCAATAGTCGCCGTGTTATGGTCGACTATTAAACAAGACGTCCAGGGCGGTGTTGGAATAGGGGCGTTTATCTTTGCTTTCACGCTGTTCTGCGGCGGTCTCGTTCACTCCGCACTCGACTCTTACACGCTGAAGTAGCACCCGGCCTGACGACTCATTTTAGTTGACATCCTTTGGGTACAAGCATATTTTCGTATATTATCCCACCCGAACTTGAGCAACTAGGTAACATAGATAGAGGTGTTGGATACCATTATTAATGAGGAGATTTGAATAAAAGTCAACCTCAGCTCAAACACGAAAGATAGAAGCGAAACCTTGTGGTTGTTAACAAAGTCAGTTTAGTTTAAGCTCTATAAAAGCTATAAAGCCCCACCACTGACCAGAGCTGCAGAGTTACGTCCTGCCCCGCAATTAGTTGTCGTCGCACCTGTCAATCTTGCACAAAGTAAACATCACAAGAGGTACCTTACCTATCCAAAGAGGCAACAACTACCGCCATTTCGTATGCGCATGTAGAATTAATCATCAACGTATAAACTTTTATTACTTAGCTTGGTTTCTGTACACAGACTTCCTTCTTTTTTTTTTTTTTTAACTCAACACAGCTCCCTGAACCAACCCAAACTAATTAACATCGCGCCAATGGCAACAATCACAACAACGACCTCGTCCAACGCGGCCACATACGGGGACTGCGTAGCCGCGCTCCGCACCTCGCTCTCCTTCCTCGAATCCTCCGTGTCTACCCTCGGCACCGGCATCGCGGACTACCCGCGGCTCGTCAACGTGCTGAAGAGCGTGCGCGTACGTCCTCTACCTATGTACCTCTTCCCCTAATGGTCACCGACCCCAGACTAACAAATACGTTTTTCGTTGGCTTGCTCGCTAGCACTACGAACTAATCCCGCAGCCCGCCCTCGTCGCCGCCGAGGCCTCCCTCCGCGACGAGATCGGCCCGGCCATCGCGACGCTCCTCGACCGCGCCGACGCGCACATCGAGCGCGCCGAGCGGCGCATCGACGCCCTGCGCGCGCGGTCCGAGCTGCAGCAGGGGCGGATGCATTCGAGTACGAACACGACATCCACCACCACCACCACCTCGTCTGCTCGCACCGCTGCCAACAACAAGAAAAATATACGTGGTGGAACGGGAGCGGGAGCGGCAAGACGGAGGACGGAAACCGAGGGAAAGATCAAGGCGAGGCAGAGGGAGGCCCTGCAGTACAGCGTCGAGCGCCTCGAGCTAGAGGTGCTGCAGAAGGAGCGCGAGCTCAGGAAGAGGCTGGATGCGGCGACTTAAAGGGTCTGTGCGGGGGTCTTGCTGTATGGTTTGGTATGGACACGGATATGGATATGGTATGCTGAGGGGGCAATGTAGCGAAATGCACGAAGAAAAGGATGGATGGTACTGTACGAAGAGAGACGACGCCGCCGTCTCCGTCTGAAAAGAATTGGCCGGAACGTACCTATATAAGCCTGCCGACGAAGGAAGCTATGAAAGTCGCCAAGGGAGCGGACATACGTCCTGGCAGGCTATACCCAACGTACGTACGTACCTCTGGGAAAGACTTGACAAAGTTGGGATAAGGGAAAAGGGGGAAATCATGGTTATACAGAACATACCCGCTGACTATGCCAATTCCCCACGGCTAAGCGAAGTTGGTTTCGACTTCCGTATTACTTGGCCTATTCTGCTTGAACGAGGAATTAGTTGCGGGGATCTTAACGACGTTGAGAAAGGATTGTTAGTCACGAGTTACAACAAGGAGAGGGAGGAGGGGAAGCCAAGAGATACGAGATGCGGGAGTATGTACCTAATGTATTACAAGTAGCCAAGGAAGGTGTGAAAGGAGAAATTTATACTAGTGAGCATACATACTATACTCCTTAATAGAGGCTTGAGAGATAGCATGAGAGTCGCTAACACTTAATAAACAACTATATCTCCTAATCAACATGTGTCAGTTATACTGTAATAGCATACACGTTATTGATCCATTACCTTTTGCCGTAGGGGTACCTACCTCCTATTTGCATTCGACAAAATTGCAGATGCTTTATCATTTTACCTCTTGATAAATATCTTATTACTAGGTATGCTTCAAAACTTTCACCAGTTTTCCAGACCAACGCAGCAAGATAACAGATAGTACGTAGGTAGTTTTACAATCCATTCGAGGTAACTAGTACAGACGACAACATTTGCAATACACTTATTTATATCCGGAATCCCACCAAATCCAGAAAATTAGAGATTGGAATCTCCCGTACCTAAAGCTAAAAAAAAGATTTCCTCGGGGTATTTTTGTATACAACAATAGCAGCAGCAGCAGCAACACCTTCAACAATACGCGCGCAGACGCAAGAAAAGACGTAAAAGAAAGTCTTTTCAAATAGTGTTCTTTCATTGATTGATTGACACCACAGCTTAACCACCTTATCTCCTGGTAATCCGTGAACCGATGGCGTGACGTTCGTTAAAAAAAATTCTCCCTTTTTTCGTCCACAAAGCTTTTCCCGTCCAACTTGCCCCTAACTCTCGCCGATTCTCAACTGAATAAATACGTTATATATTCCGAAGGGGTGTAGGAAAAAACGAGTGTTTTCTCCTACTGGTTATTCGTAGGGCAACGAAGGAGGCTTTATATGTTTCTGTTGTGTGTCTATGCCGCACCAGAACCACCCGGTCCATCAGCACAGATGTGGGAAGGAAAGGAAGATAGGATAAAAAAAAGACAATAAACAATTAACCGGCCACCCGTATGAATAATAGTAGAAAAAAGAGCTTTGCAAAAGTGGGAAAAGCTACACCTGGCAATGATGGTGGTGTGTTAAACCCCGATTTTACTCCAACGCGTCCGCGGCCCAGCGTTTCATTCGCAGCCTCTAAAACCCATTCAAATACAAACGCTCTCTTCCCCCGTTATATCGGAGGGAGATTCCGGATATATCATTCAAACGGCTGCGTCCCAATACAAATAAATCCAAGCAAGACTCCGTGAGCTTATTAGTGTTCTCATAATAATATGAGATAGTTGCTGGGTGCTATGCCTGTCTCGCCGTTTTCTTTCTTGGCTTGCCACCATCGCCCGCTTACATCGCTGACTTCAAGTATTTCATGTTTCGAAAAGGAAATCTCATTAGCGTCGTCGGGGTTAGCTTCGTAGCTGTAGATAGCCTTCGCACGGTACGGGTACTCCGTTGGAGCGGTAATCTCTGGCTCGTTCTGCGCCGGCGACGGTGTTTTATTAATGCCACCAGGGAAGCCAGAAGCGCCAACAGAATTGCGTGTGGCATTGCCATTGAATCCGCCGACCGGAGACGGGTTTTCAAATCCGTTGAGCTGGGCAGATGTGTACATCTGCGGCGGTTGGACAGACGTAGATGTCTCGGGGCGACCACCATAACCCCCGTTCATGGTTTGTCGGCTCATCGGTGACTCCTTAGCCAGAGCAAAGGAATCGATGTAGGCACGAGGTACGGCAGAGGGCGCAGAGCCAAAATAGAAAAGCCACACAATCTACATGTCAAGTTAGCATGTTGTTTGCATGTGCATTTTGACTGCGCGTCTTGAAAGACAATGCGATTCTGATGACCGAAGCCGGGTACTTACATTGACCATGGAGAGTAGAATGAAACCCGCAGCAGCAGCTTCCCTTGATCCTTCAGAAGAATATATTAGAGAAGTAACGGATGAAGTTGTGGAGACAAGGCCAACGGCTATGTAGCCGACGATCGCAACGTGGTATGTCTGGATTGAATCCGATGCTATGACGACGAAAATACCGCCTGTCAAGGCTAACATGAAGACGAGTGCAAACCACGTATACCCCGGGAAAGGGCGAAGAACGGTTGCATGCATTTGACCAATAATGGAACTGACGAAGGAGATTACCCATGCGAGCTAAAGAATAGGAACGCAGTTAGTAAAAAAAAAAGGCACTTATACCAATACGATGATACTCGGCTTAGGAGGTTCGGGACTTACTAAGGCGATAGAAATCGTTGCCAGTGCAAACGGATCACCGATTACATTGGACATATTCAAGGCCCTTCGGCCATAACTCGCCCTAGAATTTTCCATTTTGCGCAGCGAAGGAGAATGTAGAGAGCCGTACGAGGGCATAAGGAAAGAGGAAAAGATTTTTGAGCTTCAGCCGAGCAATCAATATTCAAAACCTGGTAACCCGTAATTGGTTATTTAATCGTGCGGCGCAAAGGGGATACGCAAGTGTGATCGAGTCGAGTCGGGTCGTGTCGTGGACTTTGTCGATCTCGCGCAGCTTGAACGTGGCTGTGCTTGGAAACGGTTGCGGAGACCGAAAATTAGATGATTGGTTGATTTATGCTTTGAGTTAATCGTTCAATGGTCGGTTGTTAGGACCCCAAGCTTGGCGAGATGTAGGCTAGATTCATTTATCTATAAAGGAGTGACAAGAGTGGGAGGAAAGAGTTGAGTAGGATGTGTTGTCGTTGAAAGAGGGCGAACAAATGGGAAATGTCGAATAAAACGTCCAAAGGTTTGGTTAGGTTCTAGGTACTTTTTCGGATGATCGCAAAAATAACGTCGTGATTGATGATTTTTCGCGCGCTATCATAAATTGTCTAAGGATTATGCGCAACCGCGTACCCTTGCGAACTTGGCCTGGAGTTTCTTCCCCGTCAAATAGAAAAAAAGAAGAATTTTATTATATGCGATCCAAAGTTTTGTCGTTACAGACAATGAAAAGATCGGATGGAGGGTGGAGAAATCCTATAAGTTGAAGCGCGGAGAGAGGTTAATGTCATCAAGATCCTTAAACTCGGTTGGTTTATCGACGTCTTTCGAAATAGGTAAAAACAACAAGGCGACGAATAAGTTGAAATGTTATAATCGACTACGGTCCCGAATCGAGAATGCGGACGAGGGGCGGGAAACTTAAAAAGTTGTTCTGTCCTTATTCTTGTTCTTCTTGTTCTTTCATGCGCCCCGGTCGTTTCTCTCTTTTTTCTTTTCTTCCCGACGAGCAGCAAACAATCACAAGCTGCAACAACCCCTTTCAACTTCGCAGTCCCTGACGGCGCTAATAAATAACCCTTTACTGGAAACCACCGGCCACAATAAATACGTCGTGAGAAGCGAAGTTGGATCGTTCCACAGTTGCAATGCCTAGGTTGAGAATCGAAGAGAATGATTGACAGAATAGGCTCGTCTTCGCGATGACGGGGTCGGAGGAAAATGGGGGGGAGGGGGGGAGAGAGAAGACAGCCAGCAAAAGAAGCGAAGCGTTAGAGAGGAATAGGAAGGGATGGGTGATCGAATGGTCCAAGGTCCAAGGAAATTCAGCCAGTCAATCAAATCGACTTGGAGAAGGGGATGTAAAGTTGGTTGGGTGGAGCGTGCGTCTTTACCGGGGTGTGTTTAAACAAAATCGCAATCTAAGTTCCTGGCGAAACTGCTGTAAATCGATTGTAAAGAACGGTAAAAAAAGGATCCGAAGATACAAGGAGATACCCACCCAGTACAATGAGAAGTAATGGTATCCACATACAATCCTATTGTATCAAATCCAATTAGAATGTGTACTATGTACTAACAAGTGATTACTGGAGGCCCTCTACTACATGTACCTACCTCCCTAAAAGCTCTAATGTACCTAAAGTTATTAGTTCGATCAGGGACAACTCGGGCTTACGCAAATTCCCCTGGGCCCTAGCTAGCCTAGCAGCCTAGGCCCTGGGCAGGTACCTAGCCGATACCCTTTTGAAGTTAGTAAGTCTCCTATGTGGACCTAGTATCTTTCCTATTCTCTCATTTCACCCTCTATTTCACCCTGGACTTTGGTGAATTATCATTGGCTTTGGACATGCAGACAGGATGTTTGGACACAAACACAACCTATCTTTTAGGTATTGTGCCATTTGTACCATTTACATGTTGGCCCCCCCTTTCCCTCCTAATTCAATTTTTCTTACACGGTATTACCTTAGGTACCTAGGTATATAGCATTTAAGCATTCTTGACGTCGGAACGGTTCGCTCGTAACAAGAATCTCTACTTAACTGACGAAGGGTTAGTTAGTATAATACATAGGGACGACGTCAGAGATGATCCGCTTCGTTTTCGTAACTAGGGCGCTAAGGCAGGAACACGACCAATTGACGTTCCGAGTTTTCCAGGTGACGGTAATGTGGTGGAATGCAGTGGTTGAGTTGGCCTTGGTTAGGTGATCCATGAAGTTGGGGAAGACGGAGGTCGCATGCTGACCGACTGGCGTTTGGGATTTGGCTGGGATCTAAGGGCGCTGTGCCAAGAAAGAATGTGGATGCAAGGTCTTGGAACTACTAACATGATCATGACTTGCTGCTTCGGTAAAAAGCTGACAAGTTGTTAGAATATAAAAGAGCCAGCCCTAACCTCTCTTACCTTAATCCTTCGAATGATGTTATTCACCGCTTAACTTTGTAGCTTTTTTAGACTTAGAGGGTTACCAACTCTCATACTCATGGATTGATAAACTGATGGGCATGTGCCAGTGTTCAGCGAGACGGTAACAGCCGGCTTAAGCATATGAGACCAGACCATGAAATCGGCTCTTTCCCGATGGCGTTTGTGATTCCAACGCCAGGTCGTCGTCAGTGCAGAATAAAGCAGACAGTAGTTAGTGATGACTTCCGACAGGGCAGACGTAGGATGGTTCCCTATCTAGGGGCAAGATCTGTAGAAGTTTCACAATACCCTTCAGACTTCCGTGGTTGCAGGGTTGTCCACGGTGGAGGGTTGTAATGATGTAAGACATAACCACTTGTAACCTTCTGGGTTATGTAAGTCGGTTATTATACACTCACATTCTCCTAGCTATCGTCTGAACCATACCAGAATGTGCATCAGCAATGCCTTTTTCGTTGCAACGAGTTTCAAAACGAATCAAATATGGATCTAATACATATTTTGAAGAGACCATCAGCCATCAAAAAGAATGATGTGAGGCGTAGGTACCTAATTTGGACGGGTCCATTTTGAGATCGTACCTTTTTCCCTGGTGGTCAGATCGGGGTCGACAAAGACTGATCATAAGCCATCTTGGCCCACACATATGAATCAAACTGTACCGATTTCCGGTAATGCAGGCGAGGACATTTGTTAGTTACATCATATACACTTGTACAATACATGTGCCATACATCCGTCATCCTCTAACCTAACTCCTACTCTAGTTACCATAGTAATCGCTTCAGACGGCACAGACCTTCCTTTTGGTAGGCCAATAGGTTCTGCACTTGCTAAGTACTTAAGGTTAGATGTGTTTCTCTCAAGAGGTCCCGCAGTCGTATAGATCAGGACCTTTTGATCTTCATTGCGACCTTTCATGCAGTTTATGTAGTATACCATACTTTGGGCAAAAAAAATAATAATACGAAGACAGGAGGCCAAGATGTTTAGAACAATTTGATAATCTATTCATCACAATTCTGAGACCTCTCTCGAAATAGCGCACAGACCCAGAGGCTGAACTTCATACGTAGGTACAATACAATACCTAATGTACCGTGTATGCATCGTTCCGGAACTCAAATTATAAATGCGGTCCCGAAGGGCTGCATTAGCTTTAGGACCGCTTGTGTCAGGCCGCCGATCCCGTCTGAACTGGCGCGTTTGAGTTTTAGGTTCGAGCTACATAGTAGAATTGGTCGCTGCGCATGCCACACGTGGCTTAGAAAATAGCTTATGGGGTAAGTACATATGTAGCTTTAAAGTTCCGGCATGCAGCAAGCTTTAAGTTCCATTGCTGAGCTAATATCGAGATGAGATTTAGTATGCATAGGAGGTAGGTAGGCACATAGATGAAGCCTTCGGAAATAACTTATTTTGTACTCAGCCACCATCTGAATGAACGTTGATGTATGAATTTAAATAAGGGCTTGATTATCATATCATATCTTACCAAGACTGTATATAAGATGTTAGTTGAATTCCAGTGTTAGAAAGACTATAATGTGTTATTAGTTAATACTAACTACCTCTTAGGTAACTAAACGTAGTTTCAACGTCACTTATATTCTGACGGTCTCTGTCCACTTCATTTATTACTCTTCTCTTGTTAACTTTCGATGTCAAGATAGAACAACGCTGTCAGGGGTGTGCTGCTACCACCATCGAAATGCCCGACTACCAATCAGTAAAGGTATTTGTAGCGAACAGACCCTATCTGATTGATATTAGAGCCCTTTTTGACTGTACTGTCACCGCTCTAAGACTCTATGCCTAGGTATTCATACGGCAAATTCAAGTCGGCTCTGTAAAGGTTGGGCGTAATGCGATCAAGCCTTACAACCTCCCGGGTAAGGTCCCACGTGGAGTAGGTGCGATAGATGATAGTGGCTCGGATCGGTATTTGATCCATCATGTGTAGCCTTTATCCCAAGGCATACGGTTATGTGCCTTAACCTTCAAACTTCATTCCTTGCTCTTTCTACTCTCCTAATGACCCTCTCGGCGTTTTCAACACGACCCTCAACACTTGCAACGAAATTCGAGTAGTTCATAACGTTGTGCTCGTACCACTGGCGTACGACAATCTCACTGCGTGCTCTCAACTCCGCAATCTCTGCCGCCTGTGCTATCTGTGTCGCCTCAATCCCCTTCATCCTGGGTAGTAAGGCGGCTAGAGCAGCCGTGTGCGCCGGGTCCGGAATCGGTGTATCGGATATGGCTGTAAGCGCGGAAGCCGTGGCCGGGAACGAGGACGCACTAGCGAGAACAATGGCGCGTAGGGCTTCGGGAGAGAGTTCGGGCGGTGGCTGAGACGGTGGTGGTGGTTGGAAGAGAGTTGGTTGGGATTTGTCTACAAGTCAAGTACCTAATTAGTTGAATCCTCCGTAGCGTTTGTGAAAAGAAAACGAAGCTTACAGAGTTTCAGGAGTTCGGCATAAACGCGCATTCGTTGAAGAAGAGTTCCAAATCGGTGCTCTAGTTCTTGCATGCTCCTTATAGCCGAGACTTTGGGTTGCTGAACCGTGTGGCCATATAATAAATGCTCAATGCGCAAGAGTCGCGCTTCGAGGAGAGAGATGGTAGAGAGGGTCGTGTTGTCTAGAGTCGATTCCATGGTGTCCATATTGAGTGCGCGTTCGGGCGATTGGACATTAAATTATTACATTAAAACGAACTTCATAAGTGGAACGAACCAATGCTCAGAGAGCGACTACAACAACAAAAGACAGAAGAAGTCAATAGTAATTAAGTACCTAAGGTGTTGTAAAACAATCAACGTACCTATTTCCTAGCTCTCTTTAAGGTGTCCTATTATCTATAAAGGATTGATAAGGATAAGGCTGAGCTAAGTCTTTTGGAAGCTCTGCAGGCGTCCTGGGTGTCCAAACCCTGGTTCGGAAAGCTAGCCGTTAATAGCCTAACCAGGAATACGTGATTTGATTGATTGGCCAGAAATGGCTGTCAGCAGACGTAGTCCGCCAAGATGGGGAGATTGCGGGTGGCCCTGACGACAACTGGCAGTCACAGTTAAATCCAATTAATTCTACCGACCTAACATAGTACTCTAGCGTTTGACGTGTAACTATTACATTCATTCTCCCGTCATCATAAAAAAAAGAGTATACAATTTCAGAGATACTATCGCTTCTTTTTGTTACAAAAAAAAAAAAAATTCTTTTCTTGTTACACGATATCACGATACTATAGAATAAACATATAAAACATATATCATATCCACCGATTGCCGCGCGCGTGAAGACGACCAAAAGATTCTAAGGTTCCAGAACGAGAGAGAGAGAGTCGCGTATGCACGAGAGCGGTCAGCCAGGAAGAAAACTACTCTGTCTTACTCGAATAGCGAAGCAAAATTGATACACACAGATCTTCAGCGCAGCGGATTGCTGCTGAGGAGAATCAGAGAATTATATCAATAAAAAATACACAGTCCCTCCCGGGCTATGCCGGATTATTCGACCATTTCATCTGGAGAGAGCTCCGCCTCTGCTGGCGATATGACAAGGTGCGCAACCTCGACAACTACCCCCATGCTATTAGTGATAGGGACCGATAATTAATATCATTCTAGGCAAAAGCGGGCTCGCGGCCGCCCCAAGGATACCGGAGGGGGGCAGGCCACCATGATTAGCAGTGTTATTAATCTTCTTAATACTAGTAAGCCGTGTTCTGTCGTTATGTCGTCAGCCGAAGTCTAACGTAGGTGGCGTTATAGTTATCGGCGCCGGTACGCTAGCGATGCCCTCGGCCATGTCGCACTTCGGCATGCTGATCGGAGTCATTGTAATCCTCTGGTCGGGATTCACATCTGCCTTCGGTCTCTACCTCCAGGCCCGATGCGCGCGATATCTCGACCGTGGCACCTCGTCGTTTTTCGCCCTATCCCAAATGACCTACCCTAATGCCGCCGTTATTTTCGATGCAGCGATTGCTATAAAGTGTTTTGGGGTTAGCGTATCATATATAATTATTATCGGCGACCTAATGCCAGGCGTCGTGGAAGGCTTTGACGCCAGAGCGGCTGATATACCATATTTGATGGACCGTAACTTCTGGATTACCGCCTTTATGCTCGTTATAATTCCTTTAAGTTTCTTGAGGCGCCTAGATTCCCTCAAGTATACCAGCATTGTTGCCCTTGTTTCGATTGGGTATTTGATCGTGCTAGTTGTCTATCATTTTGCAGTCGACATACCTGCGCCTAGAGACAAGGTCCGGTTTATCTCGTGGGGAGGACCCGTCGAAGCTCTCGCCAGCCTGCCGGTGGTTGTTTATGCGTACACTTGCCACCAAAATATGTTTTCCATTCTCAACGAGATTTCAAACAATTCGCCCGGCAGGTACGGTCTCCCAATCCTGAAGATTCGTCATTATACACTAACGACGTCTACAGTATAGTGGGTGTTATCTCTACTAGTATTGGTTCAGCGGCCGCTGTCTACATACTAGTCGCCATTACTGGTTACTTGACCTTTGGAAATGACGTTATAGGCAACATTGTGTCTATGTGTATGTCCATCACACGGCCGTTTCTCTTACTTGCAACTGAGCTAACAAATTCATTATAGATCCTGCGTCGATTGCCTCTACTATCGCCAAAGCAGCTATCGTCGTTCTTGTAACATTTTCCATTCCGTTGCAAATACATCCATGTCGAGCATCTGTTGACGCAGTTCTTAAATGGCGACCAAATGGATCTCGCTCCCAAGGGCGAACGAATTCTCCTGGCGGACGACCACTTCTTCCAAACCCCTCTCAATCGCGGTCAGATCACGGACCTAGTGCGCCTATGTCAGACTTGCGCTTTGCTATCTTGAGCACGATTATCGTAGTATTAGCTTACGTCACGTCTCTCACTGTGACCTCGTTGGAACAGATGCTAGCATTTGTCGGCTCTACCGGTAGCACAAGTATTAGTTTCATTCTTCCGGGTCTATTCTACTACAAGATTTCGGACCCGGATTCGATCCACCAGCAACGTCTAACTAAAGAGGATGACGATGCTCTCCCCAGCTCCGATTCTGAAGAGGAAGGCGGAGAAGAGGGGCTTCTCGGAAGAAGCGTAGACAGCATCCACAGCGCTGCCAGTGCGTCGAGTGCTAGGAGCAAGAATACGAAGTCTTCTTGGCGCTGGGTTAAGAAGTTTAGGTGGGACATGGAACATATCGATGTCCAATTTTTAAGAGGAGCGGCGCTTGCCTTGTCAATCTACGGCGTATGTGTCATGATCGTATGCTTGGGGATGAACGTGTTCGGCTCCGTAGCAGCACATTAGGCAAGCTGGGCGAAGTTCCTGATCCAACGCATATATGATCTCGCAGAGTGGATATCCAATAACTCCCTCGATTAGTACCTTGGACGTTGAGAGGTTTGATATCCCTTACATACCTTACATCCTTTCCGCATTTGTTGGAGTTTTGGATACAACCATTTTATTGTATATATTCCTTTCAGTTTCTCGGCATTGTCTGGAGTTGGCATTGAACATAAAATTGTATGCAGCGTTCCTTAATCCCTGCCGTACTATGTAGGTACGTACATAAACGCGCCATTACGTGCAGATGGCTAGACCCTTATTTGATCCTTCAGGGTAGCCGTTCTCAGGTATCGTACAGAGCTACGCATAAGCGGGGCATATAAATATATGAATATAGTCTCCACTTATATAAGGCATGGCGGGGTCCGGCATGATATTGCCCCACCAAAAAGTAAAAAAAGCTGAACTGATTATCAAGCAGGCGGTCGACTTCCTTCTACGAGTTACACATTTACACATTTACCAGGCAAATCTTTGAGATATCTATAAGCCTGAACTGCTATCAACTTTTTCTTACGTTGGCAGTTCTACTAGAACAAACCCGATCGCGAAACCTACCCCGACCCCTACCCATCGCAAAATGTCTGCCCCTCATAGAGACAACGAAGATGACGTGCCAGAGATGCTCGACGCAGAAGATGCGCTCGAAGAAATCCAGGATACCGAAGGCGATATAGCTATGGACTCGGACGACGAGCCCGAAGAGATAACCCTACAGAACGACAGTATAGCTTACCTCGACGCTCACAAAGATTCCGTTTTCGCCATTGCCCAACACCCCACCCAGCCCTCACTCATCGCAACTGGTGGTAGTGAAGGTGAGGGAGATGATGCGCCGGGAAGAGGATATGTTTTCGACACAAGCCCAGTCGTCGGACGACCTGTCCTTCCGCCCAGTTACAATGCAGACCCTTCGGCGCAACAGCAAAGGAGCACCGAGTTAAAGCCCCTCTTCACAATCGAGGGCCACAGCGATTCGATTAACACGCTTGCATTTACCTTACCTAACGGACAGTTCTTAGTTTCGGGAGGCTTGGATGGAAGACTGCGCACATACGAGCTGTCTGTAGACGCCCACAATAAGCCCTCCTTCGCATTCGTCGCCGAGTCCCAGGAGGTGCCCGAGGTAAACTGGCTGGCGCCGTGCCCGTCGCAAAAGTACCCCAACACCATCGCGCTAGGTGCCTCCGACGGCTCCGTCTGGGTGTACACCATCGACTCGTCCGACCCCGCGAACCCGATGCAGATCGTCCAGAGCTACTTCCTTCACACCGCGTCGTGCACGGCCGGCTCCTGGTCCCCCGACGGCACGTTCCTGGCTACCGTGTCCGAGGACAGCTCGCTGTGTGTCTGGGACGTCTGGGGCGAGGCTGCCGCCAAGAACCTCGTCAACGACAACGGCCAGACCGTCGTATCCCTCACGGGTGAGGACCAGCGCTTCGGCGTCGACGGCGGGCTGTACGCCGTCGCCGTGGACCCCAAATCGACATTCGTCGCGGTCGGCGGCGCGGGCGGCGCCATCAAGATCGTAGGGTTGCCGCGAGTCGGTGTGGACAGCCAGCCCGTCTCCAGCAAGCAGAGCAAATCCAAAGCCAAAGGCTCCGAGGCGGGGAGCGCGCAGGGAGGTACCATCCTAGCGGACCTGCAGACGCAGTCGGACGGAATCGAGACCCTCAGCTTCTCGTCGAAACAACCGCTCCTAGCGGCGGGCAGTGTGGACGGCAGCATAGCGGTGTACGACACGTCGCGGCGGTTCGCGCTGCGGCGGCACATCAAGGAGGCGCACGAGGAGTTCAGCGTGGTGAAGGTCGAGTTCGTGGCGGGGCTCGGCGACGGGTGGCTGCTGACGAGCTGCGGCATGGACGGCGTGGTTCGCCGGTGGGACGTTCGGGGCGCGGCTAGTTCTACGGAGACGAGTTTGGTGAAGGAGTGGAGGGGTCACAGGGGAGATGGCGAAGGCGGAGGCGTGCTGGGGTTCGTGCAGGGCACGACGGGCGAGCGGATTGTTACGGCGGGGGATGATGGTGTCGTGTTGGTATTTGAAGCTTAGGGGTCTTGAGGTACCTACTGATACGATAGTTCATGCTAGACATTCATACCCGGCCTTGCATAAGAAAACTTTGGCTGCCTGAAATTTGCATTTGTTTATTTGTGATGACTATGGTTTTGGAGACATTTTATCACGCGTGTTGAAGAGCCTATATCAATCTTTTGCAATATCTACCTGCCTAACCTAAGAGGCACATATTGTCCGAGCTACTAATATGAAGACCAAGTCTTACTTTTATTTCTATATGTGCAAATACTTGAAGTTAATACGTATAGTCTATTATAGTTAATCGCTAGAAGACGGGCAAGGGAGTTAAGTGCAAACTCACACCACCCATACAAGATTTCCCCTATTAGTACAAACGCCGTATTAAATATATGTTCCCATCTTCACAAGGAGTTTTCGTCTCCGCTTGTAGAAGGGTCTGATCTCGTAATGAAACCTACAACCCCGTTACCTCATATATTCCCTTGATACCCTTGTCTAACTCAGCTGGTTAGAGAGAGAGGTGTTAAGCCACAGCCTGTGCTCGACAATCACGCGTCACTCTAATTACTATGTCGATCTATCTCATCTAATGTTTCGTGTTGTAGTTTGGAAACGTCTGCCCATGGTGACAGAACGCATTTATACACAAGCTCATATCAAACTAGAGCTTTGGGCTAAGTAGATTCGATTGGCCTGATGTACGAATTAAATTTTCTTATCGGATGTTCTAATGAATCTAGTCGCCTTGGGTCTGATGCTCTGTCTAAGAGACGATATGACTTCAGAAATTGTATTGTTTTCAAGCAGTATGTACATGAAGCTACCTCTATGTAATATGATAGGTAAAGCTCTCTAAAAATGGTATGAAGATACCATGGAATCTGCTCCCATATGTCTACCAAACAATCCAATGGCAGTAAACAGCAAACAGCCACTCGGTATAAATCCCAATAGGTATCGTATACCACGAACCCAGTCCAAGATTCCCAACGCCTTATCCCTCCGCCTGGCCCCCCCAGACAAATGTACCTAGGAAATACCATCATAATTACCAATTACTTCTCATCCATCAACACAAACCACATCCCACTCATTAACCCACCAAGAGCCAAAGCCGTCAGTATACCCGCCCCCGCCTTATCCCCAGTCGTGATAGTCCTCGGCTGCTCGATCTTACTCGAATCTTGCGCGCCGGCGTTCGGATTGCCCTGGGACGAGCCCCCGTTCTCGGACGTGTAAGGCGCCTGCGCGAGGTGGGCCAGAGGCGCCATAACCGCCTGCATCGCGTTCATCTGCTCGCCGACGCCGGTAATGCCGTCGAAGCTGCTGTCTAGCCAGCTGAACCCGCACGCCGTGCCGTCCGGGCCCTTGTAGTCCGACGACGCGGGGCCGGTGCACGCCTTGGCGGCGGCTTGGGCCGACGTCTTGAGCAGCGGCGTGAAGGTCTCGGCCGTGAAGGGCGCGATGATCGACGTCAGCGCCATCCAGCGGCTCAGGTGGCCCTTGAACACCTGCTGGTCCGTGTCGCACTTGGCGGGCGTCTTCTCGCAGCTGGGCTCCCACAGGATGCCGTCCTGGAAGAATATGCTCGCGACCGACTTGGCCTGGCCCTCGAGGCGCGTCTTCCAGGGCTCGGCGCCGTTCGTGTGGTTGTACATGGCCGCGGTCCCGTACAGGAACAGGCCCGCGTTGTACGTGAACTGGGCGCCGTTGATCTCGGTGCAGTTCTCGTCGTTGGCGTTCCCCGCGCCGTCGAGCACGTTCCAGTCGTCGTTGATGAACTGGACCGACTGCTCCCACTCGAATATCTTGTTCGCCCACTCCGCGTACGTCTCGTTGCCCGTGTACTTGGCCAGGCGCGCGGCGATGTTGAAGAAGCACCCGTTCGACACCGAGTTCTTGTAGTTGTACCCGTTGTTGAACGTGTAGATCTGCCAGCGCATGCCGCCGCCGCACGTGTCGGGCTCCCAGCGCCCGACGTACTCGTTGTACACGGCCTGCACGAGGGCTAGCCACTGGGGCTTGTCCGAGTCCGGGTTGGTGAAGTTCATCTCCGCCGCGGTCATGGCGGCCATGGCCCAGAAGCCCTGGTCGTCGTTACCCTCGGACTTGGTCTGGTTCTTGGGCATGAAGTCCGCGTCGTCGCCGACCTGGTGCTGCAGCGCCTGGAACGTGATGTCGTCGTACGTCGTGTCGCCCGTAAAAGCCGCGTAGTCTATCAGCGCCCCGAACATCGCGCCCGCTTCCCACCCTGTTGATTCTATCAGTCGAGAGGCCGCATCGCTCGGCAACGTGAACTGCACGCACAATAGTAGGGATCAGGTAAGTTCCCGGGAACATCGCCCGTATTATTTCCTACGAAAGGTTGGTTGTTAGTATTATCTTCGTTGGTGGAACCCGGTGATCCGGATCCGGCTCACCTGTATAATGTTTGACGAGGCCATAAGCGATCGTGCTAGCAGCGGACTTGATTGAGGCTTTTTGAGCGTTAGTTATGGACGACAGTATCGTACAATTTTACGGCAGCGTCTTACAATCACTTGACCAGTCTACATCGATAGCAGCCACCGAGTTGAGAAGCAACCCTAGAGCGCCGACTAGAATCGATAAGGAATACATGGCGGTCTCGCTTTGGAGGGAAGTAAAGTCCAAAGTGTATGTCTAGGGAGCTATGTATGAGTTAGGGTTTTAGGAGTAGTTAGACACAAGGGAACGGTGAGGTAAAATGGACCTTCCCTGAAGGGCTGATGTGTCGAAATCCGAAGTGATCGACGAGTACATAGTAGGGCATGTACTAGTGGTACGACTCTTTCGACAACTTGTGGATCTAGCAGATCCTGATATTCATACACTACTATAGTACAAATCTACGCGGTTACGGCGACGGCAGCCCATGCTACGAAGGGGAACCCACACCTGTCGGATTCATCGACGCGGCTTCTGTGGGCCTCGGACTGGTCTAACTAAATATTGCTAGATATAAATTCGGTAGACCGTCCAAATGAGAGCAGCAGCATTCGTTGCGGGAAGTTTCCCCTTTCTGTTAGGATGAAAGATTACATCGTCACCATTGCCGCGTAATTTCCAACAGTAGCTACGGATTACGGGATGTGTCAGGTGTTGTATAGGGTACGTATCCCCGCGGGTTACGCTAGAGCCATGCCATCGAATGGTAATGGTTGGTTCATATCGCGGGTTTCGTAGACTTCGTAACCTCGCGCGTGGGGGGAAAGGTCCACTGTGACGCCATCTGGGACGCGTAACGACGTTGAAGGGTACAAAGCCGTTCAGGCAAGCTTTTTTGTGTCTAATCTTAGACGTCTGATTACGGGGAGACTAAGGCTTGGCTAAGCGGATCGTCAGGGGAATCGGAAAAACAAGCTTTTTTTTCTCTTCTTCCTGTCGTCATGCCGCCCCATCCCTAAGGCCGTTTTGTGGGTAGTTTTTTGTGGTTTTCGCGCTTGATCCGGTGTCTCTCTCGGCGGTACAACGTCGACATACAATACAGGAACGGAAATAGGAAGAGAGAGATTAGAATATGTATATATATTACTCATAAGACCAAAGGGATCCCCAACTGCTTTTATTTAAATCCCACTGTTGCTCAATGCCCCAACGCGAGCTTCTGAAATTTCGGAATATCTCAGGCTATAAAGACGATCTGAGGGTGCTCAGCTAATATTGCGACCAGCAAAGTACACACGCTGGCAGGCGCGAAAATTAAATGAGGCAGTTGACCCACAAAAACAACAGCATATATAAGACTGACTATTTTGAATTTAAAAAATCATAGAAATTCGTAGAAAGGTAAACAAGAAATAAGAAAAATTGCATAAGTAATATATACTTTCACAATTATTTCTATATAATTCGTGTATTATTTACTGCTCATTTGATTATAAAATTACTAAGTAACTGAAGTGGGTTATTGGTTTTGGTAGGGCTGCTCATTTAAAACTCGAGGCCGCCAGACACGATGGAGATTCCATATTTGTTTACGAACCCTTGCAGCCCCTCTTTTCACAGCCTCTTTTTTGTCTCCATAAGCTTCATTAGCAGACCTTGTTAATTGTCCATCACCCTTATCAATTTGGTGGAATCGAGATGAATGAAAAAGACCTGGGTTACTAGAAGAATCCACAATACTTCCACTAACTTTTAAGTGCTAGTCAGTAAACTGAAAAGAGCTCATTGGAGGAAAAAAGTTAAGTCGAAAGAGTACCTAACCTAAATATTAAAAGAGTAAATACTCTCTTGATTGAATCAAATGGTGAAGGACTTGCAGTTTCTAAGACCCTTGTAACCGGCGCTTTACTTAATCGTATAAATGAGAATAACGAACTTGCTGTCACGTAGTGTATAAGGCGTAATTGCTAGTTGGCAATTACGGCGTCGTTTTTGTTTGATACTTGCTTTATGGAATCTCTTTACATAGTAGTCTGTCATGGATATTGTTTACAACTCAGGGTTTTAGTGGGACCGAGCGACTTTGTAAGCATTAGACGATATGACCTTAAGAACCAACCAAGAACACATTTATAAAAGGTACAACTCTTTCCTAATTATATTGTTTAAGGCCATATCCTGGGGTTAGTTGGGACTCATTTTCTATAACAGGTACCTCATTAACTGTAAACCGAGCTGTTAGAAGACTTAGCACTACTATCCTAATGGATGGTAACTCTTTGACTCTCCTGACAAACAAAGGGCTTAGTAGAGATAATAGGTTACTTGAGAGTGTGCCACTCATGAGCCACGTGGCTTGCGCCACGTCGCATGGCTCCCATGCTCATTCTTGAGTGTTGAGTAAAAAAAAAAAAAAAAAAAAAAATCTTTTTCCTTTACATAGACAATATTCTTGAAGCAAAAGAAACCTTTCAAGTCCTGAAAGAAATAAAATAACGCTTTTGAAGCACAGGTAAAGCTCACTTGTTTTCGATCAAATCAGTATCATTCAAGGTTATTCTGCTGTTCAACGTAGATGAGGATTGTGAAACTGCTAAAGAAGTACCTATGGGATTTAAATGAGTGCCTAGTATTTCAGTATTATATAATTTGCAACTCGATATTTCCTCCCATAGTGGTCTTGCATTGGCATGAACTTTTTACTGCTGATACCTAAGGGAGCTTGACTTTTAAACAGGCTAGGTGGTTCTCCTCTTGCTTACCCTCAACATAACTAGCCCAGCTATATTCGAGCTTCCCAACAGCCCTCACAGTTGGACGGCGCCAAAGGTCTGCAACAGGTGAATAGACCTTGCGGGTAGGTGTTGCACATGACAACTTGGATCCAGGCGGAGGGCAGGCTACGTCGATCCTAGCCACCTCCCTAAGGTAGGTGGTAAACATATCAACTACATCATACTAGACACAAATCTGTGCAAATGGCGAGATCTTCGCAAAACAGGGAGAGGATCGAGAGGATCAATAGGATAAACAACAGCCGCTCATTAGAGCGAGTTAATATCGCACTTGGTTACCCATTTCCTTCGCAGTATGACCTCTACCAATACCTCGGAACCGGCGCGGTACGACCCCATTTTGACGAATATGTCGAAGACTTCCTCAACGATAACCCATTTACGCGCACGCCGCTCCCAAGTGAGATTCAGGACAGCCTCGCCTTCTCAGTTAGTGCCTTGAGTCCTGACTGCTACGTGTACACTAAGGCGGACTATGCTGCCCGATGCGTCTTTAAGATTATCTATTACGACGAACACTGTCTTGGTAACCGCCTTTTCATGAATGAATCCAAGACTGGACCGTTCCACCTCAATCGCCGCCTATTTTGCGCGTGGGAGATCTTCCGCTATCTGAAGGTGCGCTACGAAGAGGAAATGTTCAGACTAACCGAAGACTGTGTGGTGATGAGAAGGGTATCTGAGCCCGTTTATTGGCTTACATAGTCTAAGGCTAGTATGGATTAGGGGTATAAGGAGCGCGCAACGCCATCGCAAGAGAGTGGCAAGACAAGCGGAAACACATAGAATAACTACTGATTTGTCAGGGGTATGACCGTCTATAATGTATTGGTGATGGATCTGCTAAGATAGCAGTGTACAAGAAGCACGCAGCTCCCTCCAAGGTGCTTCTAGGGCACACGCTAATAGATTACCACTCTACATACTTGCCACTGTCTCTAGGATTGCTCTACCTACGACATAGGCACATCACGGGATCTCTCTGACATTCTTCTAGTGTTCCTTCTGCCTATGCCATTCATGTAACGTTCTCTTCAACAGCTACGTAGGTAAAATATAGTACGGATGTCTAGTGGGAAAATATAATATTATATTCGAATGAAAAGATAGCCGTCTCAACTAAGTTCGAAAGATCGTTTACATAGACACCCCGGTGATCAGTGACCACTCGGGCAGGGATAGCTCCTGGAGAGCTGACCATAACACAACACAAAGTCTTTCTAATATGCGTCCATTCGTACTTGAAGGCAACTCCTTTGCCTTATCTCCACCCTTCACACTAGAGTAACAATAGATTACCTAGGAAGATAACTGATAGCTCTCTTTGAAATCGTAGTATATCACTTTATGGCGAATGTTCAAAGGGCTTTCCACGACCAATAATCGCCTGAACATCTAAATACCTACGTAGACCTAATGTAGCCTGATGCTCTACCTCAAAACTTGATTCGTCTGATCCAAAGTTATGGCTCGCGCATTCATGATCTTCGAATTACGGTGGTGGCGGTAATTCTAGGACTCAGTATTGCTCGCCCGCCTACATAGGTAATCAACGAAAGGCACTTTCGGCCCCGTTGCCCATGCAGGAGAATAGGGAAAGGACTTCGTTATTTCGTTAAGGACTTACGGTTTTTCGAGATCTATCGTCTAGAATCCTAACAGTATGAGTCACAAGTCGTACTAGTTGCATTGGAAGGAAAGAGCTGAGTGTGCCATGCATGTATACAGCTTCTGAAATTATTGGTCACTTGTATTCTAACCTAAGTTGCCTGAGATGGATAGGAAACCTGGTTTCTCTTCGTATCGTGTTATCCCAACCACCTAGCTACCTATCATCATAGAACCCCAACGAGAATTGCTATACCCGCAGCTTGCCGGTAACATCATTCCGTGGGGGGGGGCAGACTTTCTCGCCCCTCCGGCATGATGAGCGCCTCGAAATGCTTTTTTTCCGTACATGTTTCTGCAGCCGGGAGATAGAGCCATACAGAAAGGAAAGGACTTAGCTTATACGTGCCTACCTAAGGAATCTCAACTTGGCTTGGCTATACATATTAAAGTCTGCTTTGGGGGGTTCCTTAGATGTCTCATCTAAAAATGTCGCCTCTTAGATACTTTTCCTATGGTAAAGTATAGGTACCTACCTAAGGAGCTGTGTAATTACTTACATACTGACAACGCAAGTAAGTTTATCAAGAGCAAGGCTTAAGTATTGAAACTGTGCTATTATATTACGAAGGGTTTTCGTACTTGGTGTGTAAGTAGTTCTAGTTGGGGTTGTTAAACATACCTAAGGTACGTATTTTACGAGCGTACTTAGCGTACTTAGCTATGATACATGTACCATGCCGTAGTATTAAATGAGCTATGTATGCGTACAAGATGCCGAATGTAACGTTAAGAATGAAAGATACTTTCGGCATATATCCATAGCCACCTGTTCTTATGATTGGGTAATGCTAGCATATCTTGCGAATTTACCAGGCTTAACGGTCTAGTTAGATAACTTTAGATGATACGCGATATGTCAACTTTAAACGATGTACGATCGAGTGTGCCTATGTGAGCAGCTTAAAAGATATCATATGCAGATGAATAACCCCAAATACCGGGTTCCATAGCAAAAGTCCTATATAACTTTTGCAACTTTAAACAAACCTACTATTACGCCCTATGCTTACACCTACATAAAATATATTAAGGTGGGTCGATTCCGGTTGGACACGTTCGTTCCATGCAAATTGTCCTAGAAATTAAGAAGTTCAAGCACTACAGCCTTATCTCATAAGTACTTCATGTATGGGGGGTAACATACCTCTTACCTAGGTAGATGCATGGTATAAGTAGTACAGCAAGCTCGGCATAAAGAGTTTATGGTTAATAATGTGATACGTTGCGCGGGGGTCGGTAACCTTGTGGCGTTGAGCTTTTGCTACTAACAAATGCAAGTATAGGGGTAACCTCCTCTCTGTTGAAGAGGTTCTCGGGAATCTATCTTCATACCCCCAAATAATAGAAAGTAGGAATAGTTATGTCGTAAGGGAAAATACTCATGAAAATTCTAGTTCTTAGAAATTAGGAACAAGTTTAAATTGCTTCAAATTGAGGCATGTTTGTGTTTACATAGAGGGTGCTAAAGAAATATTACATCTGGTATAGAGTTTCATTATTCTTTTGCATATTTTACAGAATATGTTAGAACCTCTGCGAGTATGGGTGTGGGGGATAAGCCATGGAGTTCCAAAAAAAGCAAAGAGAGTTTAATTTTCTTAGGGACATTGCCACATATGCCGTACCAACGCTGATGTTGGCTGTAAGGATGCACCTCGCTCAACTCAAAGGACCGGATACACCGTGTGGTCGGTTTGCCTATATAATTGACTCAAGTTACCAGTCAGTCCATCGTTTATGTTCCAAGGAACTTTACAACTAAACCGCTTCTTACAACTACCTATTTATCATATTGTTTTATTTCTTCTACACTTCATAATAAATTACATGTATGTTTTCCCTTTCATTTCTCACTGGGTTCTTCTTATGATACTAATCATATATTCTTGTAGCATGCCTCGAAAGCAATCAACTATGACATCTACAGATGCTAAAATGGCAGATGTAGTTTTTAAAGCTACTTACCACTCCTTTACACCTAAGGCAGTAAATTGGGGAGCGGTAATAAAGGAACTGGGATTTAAGGACGAACAAGCGGCTAAGAAGGCTTTTTACGATCTATGCGAGCGTCAAAGGTGGTTCGTGGTGGAAGAAACTACAGCGGAAGGGTCCCAGCCGGGGACCTCCAATACTCCCCCAAAGCCAATTAATCGTCAGAGTAAAACAATACCTAATAAGCGGAGGAGATACAACACTAGAAGTAGTGCCAAGGACGAAGCTGAGGCGGAGCTTGACGATACGGGGCCGATAGAAAGATCGGGGGAGTCGTCAAATTTTGACGACCTTTTTGACATATACACAGCTTCTAACGAAGCCCAATTCAGCTTCAGTCAAGAGTTGTGAATGATAAGGAAATTTAGGTATATCAGGGGTTTACTGTCAAGTTAAAAAGCTAGGCGTTACGAGATCTCCGCAATAAACTGCATACCATGTTCCTAATACTCATTCTGTACATGACATACATCACAGAGCATACCTGGCAAGAGTGATATGTTCATTATGCCCTGGCGGATGCAATGGTATTCTATGGTGGCACTTACGCCGCAGAGCATACGGTAAGGGAAACACCTTCGTTGTTCCACAAGTAACTCTAACTAAGACTCCCGACAGTCTGCGGGCTGCTCATGACAGCTTCTTGCAAATATATACGCTTTCTGGGCTATTTATGTGTCTGTAGATGAACTTGCTGTTTAGATGGGAGGAGTTATGGTTATTTACTCCCAAAATTGGCTGTCACAGTCAGGTTGTCTAGCGAGTAGCACTCACCCTTATACAGTTCCTTAGTCAGGACTGCTATCATGTACCTTACAAAGCCTTGCAGCTAACTCTAACTCTCTAGATGTTCTGGGTCCCCAGCACATCACGGCCTCTTTTAGGTTTCGTGATATTGTCTTAGGTACCTAGGTACCTTATTCAAGGGACTCAGTTACTTGATAGTCTTTTATTGCAGCCCTTGAAAGCAATCCTATAACTCAATGATGAGCATCAACATCTAGATGCCTACTTGCTATCGTATGTTTTAGATAGTTAAACAGTCTTAGGACTCCTCGCTGCATTTCGCATCCTTTCTCTCATAAAGTGTGAACTTCAAGCTTGGTATTAGGAACTAGCAGGAAAAGGGGAAGTGGGGCGGTGCTTAGGGACACTTACAGTAAATGTCCAAAATTATCCGGCCCAACCCCCCATCTTAGATCAAAACTCGGACTTGTCACTCTGCGATAACTTTACCAATAAAATTTGTAAAAATGTATTTTCTGTTCTGGTTCAGAGAAGTTTGAGTTAATTAGAATCTCATATCATATTAATGTTAAAAGATTTAATATTGGTGAATTTATGACATTTCAAATTTGAGTTGGCATTCTTTTCGATAGAAAGTTTCCCGTGAGCTAAGAACTCCCGAAGACTAAATATAAGTCAACTTTCAACCAAGATAATGTTACCAATTCTAAGTGCATCAAGATGCTTAATGCATAAAATATATATTGAACCATATGTCTACAAGCTAGAGTTGGAAAAGTATTTTTACAAATTTAATTGGTAAAGATATCACAAAGTGACAACCTAAGTAGCAAAATGGCTATTTTTGGTGTGAATTTTGTAAATATCCACCTCCGTCCGTGCTAGGTAATGGTGTAGCTAAAATAATACAGTACGAGCATAATAGGTATTTAGCCAGAGACCCACTGGCTTTAAACGCGAAAATTTCACTAAAGAGGGAATGAGCTTCCCGGTATGTATGAGTCTATCTAATACAAGAGTTAAAACAAACCTGTTAATACCATCGTTACAATAGGCGTATCGTTGTTTAAAGTATTAGTTAACTTAGGGAGTCTTTTTCTAAAGAATGCGCACATAATGAGTCAACTTTAAAGTATTGCACGCAATAATGTAAGCTTGGCACTAAGAGGTCATGAGCTACCTTGTGATCTAAGTAGGGATAGTCAGGTACGGGAGTTTGATACAATATATGTGGAGTAAAGCAGCTTCAACTCTATAATTGACTCTGGGGTATTGTAGATTTATAGTCATGAGATGACGCGATTCCGTTGATGACTTCCAATTGAGAATGAAAAGTATACCTAAATAGATAAAACGGAACCCGCGAACAGAATGGCTTGGCTCACAATCATACGATGAAAACTTTGAGCGAAGTCAATACGTAATTGGAGCGGTCACAGGATAACTAGAATCATTAAATAAATCCCTGACCAATAGCACATGTACCATGATGGACGTTACAATATCTCTTCAGATTTTGCAAAGCTGTGCACACTCCCCGCATCTCAATTTTTACAATCATAAAAACCCATGCTCTAGACGCTATACATCCTTACTCATGCTTGATAAATTGTCAGCCGAAACGTCATCTCACCCCCTTGAGAAGGTTTCTGTCCGAGACATCCAAACGGAACTTGTGGTATTCAGCCAAGATGTCTGGTGGCGAAAAAATAACTCAAAGCACCGCGACCAAGGGAAATGTTAGTCCTCAGCAAACCCGAGGCCAGCAGGACGCCACTGGACGCAAAGACGGCGGACAGAGAAGTAGAGGTACTACCATGGTTAGCTTTGATCCAGACGACGATATTATGTTCCAAATCGACGACATAGAGATAGCTGATAGGAGCAGCGAAGACCGCAAGTAGGCTAGATTTCAAGTACGAGGAAGCCTCACTGCTGGGAGTTTGGGGGATTCAATTGAAACTATCACGACTCCATTACTGGTGTTGGCGTCGAATGGCGTGTGGTGTGGGTATGTGTGAACTTCTAGGTTGAGGTAATAAGTGGCTCTATCTTGGGCAAATTTGGGTCAGGTCAGGTTGGTGAAAAGGCCACGGGCGGGCAATGGAATATAAAAATCAGGGAAAACCAAAACAGGGCGATTCGAAAAAAATAGACAACGGTTATGTGGGCTATATGAAATGTCTTTTAAGCATGTTAGTGGATCCGGATGAGAATCATGAAAGCTATGCGATTAGGCCTACCCCTATTCTGAAGAGTGTTATGAAATGAAGTTCACTAAATTTTCATACCGCAGCTCGTACAACACACAACACGCTAAAGAGGTGTGGTCTGAATGTTGGTAAATAAATCAATAAATTCTGGGTAGTTCTCTAAGAATAATAGTTCTCGAGGGCTTATGAATGCTATCGGCTCAATCAATCCTAATGTTCGTCCAATAGGGGTTGCTCCTACGACACGTACATATACTAAGAATCGCATCGCACATTCTCAAGGAAGAGGATATATATTTAATCATACGCATACGGACCGATCCTAGATAGCATTATGGGACACCTGCCAACGATCTGATGAAAATATGTACCTACCTAAGGTTAGGTACCCAGGGAACTTGGTGTGGAGAGTATAGACAAATTTACAGAAAAGCATAGCCATACGTTTTAACGCTAATGTCAGGATCTTCATTATTAGGCGAAGCGAATAATACAAACACGGCGAGTGGGATCATACATCATTGGTACGGATTTATGGGAACGACAGTTGTATGTTCCAACAATGCCACTGCCTAGTCTGTCACTCCACTGTATTCTTAATTTTCCGTATGGTTCTGCTAATAGTCTCGGGCAACAAGTGATGAGCGATCACAGCCGACAGTATTTGCGTTTCTTAAGAAATCTCGCAAGAACTTGGATTTCGGCCGTCAATGGGGTGGAAACCCTAGGAGAGCACGGCCAAGCGCCGGTAAGAGAAATTATCCGAATCTGTACGACGAAGTTCTCGGCTGCTAGCCGATCAAGAGATAGTGCCTCAACGCATTTAGATCGCTCGAAAGGGAGTCCATACACCAGAACTGAGCCAGTATCTCACGGAAGTATCTGTGACACTTGTCTACTTCCTCAATGTCGTATCATGGGTTGATGGCGATAATATGCGCAAGACGATCTCATTATCAAAAGGTCTGACGCGAAGAGACGAACTCGCTCGGCACGAGCATGCTGTGCAGTTTCTAAGGATAGAGGAAGAAGAAAGTCTGAAGTGGAGGTTTGACAGATAGGAATGCTGGTAATCTTCAGATTATATGCACAATATGCCTTACTTCGTAGATCTCATGACAGTTAACCCCTATTGTTAGAAAAGTCCTAACACCACCTTACGAAGTACGATATTACTATCTTCTAGCTCAATACAGATGCAGTCAGCTCTTTCCCAACGATTTTAAATTCATAAATTCTCTACTGATTTCACGAGACACCAACGCCAGGGGCTAGTGGGAAGGCCAGTCTGTCTTGGCAGGTAGTCCAATCCGAATGTAAGAAGACCTCCAAACATCGTCGATACTAGCCAAATGTACTTTGGCTTCCCATTTGGCCGTGGGGATGTTGCGATAGCGAATATCATAGGTTCTAGACTTCTTTTTAACGAAGCACGGAGAGGCCAACATTATCTCTCCGCAGAGTTATTATTAGACACCCCATCTAAAAAGCGTGGCAATCACAGGGATACCAAGTCTACAGTTGCAGTGCGATCGATAATAAGGTAGCATATAATTGGCATCAAGCTTCGGTATTTATATTACTTTGGATACAGCCTAACGGTTAAGCAAGCCGTATGTAACGAGCAAAGGATAACGGCTAAATGGACCTGGACACATATCCTGACCAATAGGTATTAAATTAGCAGCTTGGAGAATAGATTCGAATTATCAAGCATCCCCAAATCTTCCCTCACGTAAACCTCTGCGAATTCCAAAACAACATCATTACGAGACCGGACTAAGAAAAGAAAAAAAAAAATCGGCATAAACATACAACATGCGTGGACACGTTGCTCTCTATCTACTACCCCTCGCGGGACAAGCCCTAGCCGCCCCCTCCCACGTCCGTCGAGCCTCCTGCAGCGAACTCTCGACAACAACGCCGAACTGGAAGCTCACGAACGCGGCGTCGTCGGACTGGCCGGGCGGGCAGAGCGGGCGGGTCGAGCTCTTCGCGCGGCACGTGCCGACGGACACGTTGGCGGCTTGCGACGTGGAGTACCGTCTGAGCGCGGACGGCAAGGTCGTCGACTACGACCCGGCGTCGACCCACGCGTGCCTGAACTTCGGGGCGAGCGCGCTGAACACAACCGTCCGGCTCGACATGGAGACGCTCGTGCTGGCCGTCCGGAGCACCTGGACGTGCGAGGAGGGCGCCACGGCGTACTCGGCGTCCGGGTCCGCTGCTTTGGAGAGGAACACGTCTCCCGGGGCGTGCCTGGTCGAGCCTTCCCAGGTCGGCGACTCTACGACGTGTCCGATAGCGGACGTGGAGATTGAAGGGAAACTCGATGAAGCGTGAGGTGGGAAAGAGGTCTTGGATGGGAAAGCTGCGCTGAGGAGTGTTTGTGTATGGATTCAGGCGTTCTTCGGATGAAGATACTCCAGGAGAAGATTCTGGGGTGTTGTCCGACACTTGCCGGAGGATCTGATTGTGCGATGTACTTAACCAATCAAAGGAATGCCTATTGCCTATTGCACTCTTCTAGCTTCGGTGGTTGTTGCTATTATGGTGAATTCCCAAGAGCGTGAAAGGGCTTGCGTGATAATGAGATGCAACGACTAGTGATCTGCCTATTTAAGTCTACACGTTTAATTGTCTTCCAGGTAGTATTGCTTGGTATAATGATTGATTTGGATGGAAAGTATAAGCTGCCAGAGCCATAATCTCCCAACCCCCTTTTCGGAGCTTAAGCTTGTCAGGTCCGAGTTCCGGTAGGAGGCAAGGGGCTGGGGAACACAGCGAATTCCGATAAATTGTTTTACAACAGATGCCTGCCCAGTATATTTGTAAATACCTCTACACAAACTGGAACCTAGCACGATAGATGGATTCTCATATTAATCTAGTTTAGTCTAGTCCTAGCCTTCCTTGATTTGGGTATGTACCTCTAATACCCACGTTCAACTTTCTAGCTGTTCCCTACGCAAGTCCCTGCTCATCTAAAGATTCCAAGAACGCAGCAGCACTCCTAGTCCGCTCATGATCATACCCAGCATAATGCCTTAGCTCTTGAACAGCCAATTTGGCATATTTCCTCGCCAAGTCCACGTCGCCCATGCTAGAGTACACTCCGGAGATAATGGTGTAGAAGTCGCCGATCTGGGCCGCGAGCGACTCTTTCTCGCACAGGTCCAGTATCTCGTCGACTCTCTTGCTGACAGCCGCGTGGTTCCGTATCTCCGGGCGATCAAGTTCCGCCAGTAGCTCTTGTATCCGGCCCCGGTGGCGGTCCGAAACTACGGTGGCTTCCGGGGAAGTGCACAGCGAACATGTACAGTTGAACCCCCATTCCTTGATAAGGGACTGGCGTTGCTCCGACAAGAGATTCAACGGCAGGTCTATCTTTCTGTTAGTTGCAGCATCGTATTTTGGGTTGAAGCGGCTTACAGCTAAATGTGAGTTCTTCGCCTGGCTCGATGTCCCGATACGCTGCGACCTCCATTCCTAGTGTAGTGGGTGAGAACCGGCTATACATGCTAAGAATGATGTTAACAAAGACTAACCCCCCGGAAAATATCTTATTGGGATAAACTGACTTGGGTTTACAAGCATGATTTATTCTCTGGAAACCAAAATATCTAGGTCAGTAATGCTTTAATTGAATTGGTTTCTTCTCACTCACCGATACGTCAAGGTACAACCCCGAATGATCCGCGCCATCTAGCAGCACGCCAAAGGCATTCGTATTAACGATATCATCAAGAATATAGCCTCCTTTCGAACGGGCCAGCTGCAACATCTGCTTCCCCTCCTTGGGGGGTAACTGAACAGCCGCTCGATGAAGCAATTTCATCACGTCCTGAGTCTTCCACGGCCTGGAATCTATGACCCGAACGATAACGGGATACCTCAGCATGACGACCTCGTCCTTGCGGATCGTGCGGTTCGCAATAACTCCCATGCCCTTGTCCTTCAGATCCCTGACCTCGTACGGAGGCGGATCCGACACGACGAGCGGACGGCCCCTCGCCCAATTCTCCCACATCGGATCCGGGTCCCCGAGAATGCCGGCGCCGGCGGCGGCAATCTCCGGCGTGGTGATGAGGCTGATCCCCGCCTCGCCTCTGAGACTAACGTAAGTGAACACGCACAGCTTGGCGCCGCCCTCTTTCTCCGGCTCCGCGCACACAGGAGGGTACGTCCACGGCAGCCACCCGCGCCTTTCCAGCGCGATATCGTCGTCGACGAGGAGCGGGCACGTGCGATCCGCGTGCCGAGGGTTCAACGGGCCCGCGGGGTGGGAATTGCATTCCCCGGGAGGGTTGAAGTTGTAGTTCTTAAGCCAGTCCGGTGTCTCGCTTGGCCGAGGCTCGGCGGCAGGTTTCCCCAGCCAGAGGGCTAGAGCCAGCATATAATACCTCATAGCCGCGTCTTACAGAAGGTAGTGGTGGTGCTTGCGAAAGGGATTGATGGATATTGGGAAGGCTCGGACCGAGCAGGATAGGCGAGCAGTGCATCATTTTCACGAGTAAACATCCTTTGTAAGTAGTCATGGTATCTGATGTTAACAGCTTGCTACATCCAAGTATTCTACAGCGTCTCCGGATGAGATATGAGGATGAAGATAGCCAAGGCAAAAGGATGAATTAGCCGGAACGGCAAAGTGTAGATCATTGAGCACGCAAAGGTCGGCGATTCTACATAAGGGGATGAAAGATCGTCTATTTACAATGGGACTGGTTGTATCAGTCCTTGGCATCGAGGTATTGGACTCTAATTTATTTCCAATTCAACGGCTCTATGAATTGTAAACGCAAAATTGTTGCTACAGGGGCACAGCTCTTGCCGGCTCATCAAGGCATGAAAAGACAAACAATATGAAATTATGCTGAATCATATTGACCAACATGATCTCGGTGCATGGTGGATAGTATCGACTCTCGAGCGATTATACTGACGACTATACTGATGGCAACAAAGGAAAAAGAAATCCGATCTATTTATGAATCTTCAAGGAAAATTGACAAAAAAGAAAAGATGCATCAGCCGCGAATCGAACGCGGGGCCCATCGATGGCAACGATGGATTTTACCACTAAACCACTGATGCTGTTGCGGAGATTCTTTGATCCGATTGTGATGATTGGGTTGCAATTTGCAACTATATATCAAATCGGGCAGCCTAGTATGGACCTGTAGCTAGATATGTTTCCTTCAGGTAGGCGGTGAAGAAAGAATGCTCTACTAACCCCACGTCGAAATTCTGCCCGTCAAAGTGGGGTGGTGAGACTCTACGGGGATTAGAATCACTAACTTCAACATACTTTTATACCCAATATCTATCATACCTTGACTTTGTAAGACTTTGAAGTTCTTTCTCTTTTCGGTTCTGAAAAGCAGCTCTTATACATTTGCGACCCTAGCCCTACATAAAAGTATAGGTGTTTTGCATTAACAACTACCCCCTACCCCCCCCAAATTTGCGCTGGTAATTTGGACCCGATTAAAGACCAAGATCCTCGGGATCTAGAACCGTCAAGATGGTGAACATAACGGACAAGATTAAGGAGTGCGTTTCTGATTTTTTTCAAAGGCGATGTATGTTCACGTGCTTACTTTTATATATAGGATCGAGGATGAGATGAGAAGGACGCAGAGTAAGGGCGCATCACTATGTCTATCACATGCCAAGTCGATATTCTAACTTAATGATCTGTCTATAGAGAACAAGGCAACTGGTAAGATTGTCCCATTACTCTGTTGGACAAAACAATATGCTAATTTTGATCATCAGAGTATCACCTTGGACTTCTGAAAGGGTATATAATAGCCTCCTGTACTACGTGTCATCAAGGGATATAATCTAACCATGCACCTCTTCAGCAAACTCGCGCGTCTAAGAGCGCAACTTCTTGAACCCGGTCCAGGCGCAGGTGGAGGGGGCGGCGCGGGCTTTGACGTCAGCAAGAGCGGCGATGCGCGAATAGCGCTTGTTGGGTTTCCGTCCGTCGGTAAATCGACGTTCTTATCCAAAGTAACCAAAACGAAGTCGGAAGTGGCTTCGTACGCCTTCACCACCCTCACAGCCATCCCCGGTGTGTTGGAGTACGGCGGCGCGGAAATCCAGTTGCTCGATCTGCCGGGAATTATCGAGGGCGCTGCGGAAGGCAAAGGTCGAGGACGCCAGGTGATTTCTGCTGCCAAGACGAGCGACCTCATTCTTATGGTGCTTGATGCGACGAAGAGGGCCGAGCAAAGGGCTCTGTTAGAAGCCGAACTAGAAGCTGTCGGTATTCGATTAAATAGGGAGCCACCGTAAGTTACAAAGCTATGAGAAAACCCAGGTGGAAAGCTTTGTACTGCTTCAACTAGAGTACAAACTTTTGACTGGGGTCGTTGTATCTCCATCGCTATTTCTCCGTCCAAGATGCTAACTAGGGTTAGAAACATCTATCTGAAGGTCAAGAAAGCCGGCGGCATGAAGATCAACTTCCAATCGCCGCCGAAGTACCTGGACGAAAAGATGGTGTTTAACATCTTGCGAGACTACAAGATGTTAAACTGCGAAGTGCTAGTCCGAGATGACGAGGCGACAGTCGACGACCTAATCGACGTCATCATGAAGGACCACCGTAAGTACATCAAGTGTCTTTACGTGTACAACAAGATAGACAGCGTCTCCCTCGACTTCCTGGATAAGTTAGCGCGCGAGCCACAGACCGTCGTCATGAGTTGCGAGTTGGATTTGGGGATTCAAGACGTGGTCGACCGGTGCTGGAAGGAGTTACAGTTGATCAGGATCTACACGAAACGGAAAGGTGTCGATCCTGACTTCAGCGAGGCGCTCATCGTGCGCAGCAATGCTACAATCGAAGACGTCTGCGACCGAATCCACCGAACGCTGAAGGATACGTACAAGTATGCTCTGGTATGGGGCGCAAGCGCTAGACATATCCCGCAGCGGGTTGGTCTAGGACACGTGGTAGCAGACGAGGACGTGGTATACATAGTCAGTGGTTACAAGGCCTAGTATAATAGCATCGTTAATCACGATTCCGGGAATCCAGTGTAAAAGCCTAAGAAGAAATAAGGCGGTGGTATTATTCATGAATCATTGGTGATGTCCATTCCATCAAAGTATGCGTTATCGTCATACAACCCTGCCCTAAGATTACCCCCGATTACCCTAGAGTTACCCCCTCAACCAACGCCATGGTGAGGTCTCTATACCATCCATCCTAAAGCAAAATCAAGCCATTGTAGTACAAGAGGGAAATCCGTAACGCCGCCGTCCAGTGAAAAACCGAGGAGAACCAGGTTAGGAGATTGCTAGCATTAGCCCGCTAGATTCCGGATTGGGAGCCTGCTGGAGGTACGACGGCCTTGGAGCTGCCGAAGATATCCTTGCCCTCGAACTTCTTAGCGGACGTCTGGGCGAAAAGAGACTTGGGCTTGGCTCTGCGAAGGAGGGATTATGGTTAGTATATCGAAAAAAAAAAAATTGCCCAAATACCTAGACTGAACGAGCTAGGATACGAAAAGGTATGGTATGACTTACTTGCCGACGGCTCGTCCCTTCAGTGCGCTAAGCTTGGCGGTGCAAGGGCTCATGATGTTGTCTGACGGAGAGACGTACTCCTGCTGTCTACGATAGGTGATGTCGGAGTTAGCAAGACGACGATATTGAAGGTTCTTGTTAAGAGGGATAGCCGCGTCGACGCTGGTGACAGTGACGGTTACGGAGGTAGAGGTATCTAGGTTGGTGGTATTGGCTCCGTACTTCTCTTCCTCCATCTTAGAATGCAGGACCTGGCGATGGTGTTCCAAGGTCTGGGCGCTACTGGGCTTTCCGTTGTCCATGGCGGCCGCGTCCTGGGTCTGGACCGATGAGTTGACGTCCTTGGTAGTTAGAGGGGCACCCATTGTATCGAGATCGAGTGGATTGTAGAGTTGCGCAGCGCGAGGTATGTAGTAGGTAGGTAAGGTAGAGAAGCAAGATTGAATAGTAGGTTGTGGTAGTACTTTGTTGTAACCGTAGTTGGTTGAATATGCGAGTTGCGATTGTTTTGAGGATGAACTCTGGAGATGTAGAAAACTTTGTGTAATCAAGGAATGCGACAAAGTCTTTTATGAAAGAGTGTGCATAGTTTAGGTGTAGATATGGAGAGATGGATGTGTGGAGTGGATATATTTTATGGTCTATGAAAAAGTTCGACTGTGGACCTCCTGGGAAGACAATAAAGACTGTTGACCCAGCAACGGCTAAGGGTCCCTAGTCACTACCCCTAGCAGCCGGATAGTGGTTGCAGCTTCGTAACTTCCCAAGGTGCACTGTACTGTATTGTACCTACCCAAGGTAGGTACCCGATAATATGGAAATTCCTTAATGCTTCTACGGGCCAATTCCCCCGCTTAAGGTACCTAACCTAACCTGACCTAACCTACATAAGATAAAACATTCCCCACTGTCAAAAACTACGTCAAAAACATCGTTTCATCAACAACTTCTCCCATGCCAAATTATCTGCACTTCGTCATCCTAGCAACGAAACATTCCCGATGCGGGCACTCCGAGTAACGTGCTAGAGTCACGGTTACATAGCATGACTTTATGACTCATTTACTTATTAATTTCCGACGAACCTTGACAACCCCGAATCAGCACGAACAGATGCTTTTCCATTCAATCGCAGCCTGTTGGGACAACGGTCACGTGCTCGCGTCATGGGCTGAGGTTACACATGATCAGATATCATTCAACCAATTACATGCATTCATTTCGTTACGTTTCCTTTCTTGCATTTCCTTTCATTAATTATTCCTTTCATTATTCAATACGATATCATATTACAGGTACTAGTGCATGTCTGCGTAAACTCGACGACGCACCCCAAAAGACAGCACTAGTACCTAATACTATCAATGCAACACATGCTAGGAAGTTCTTGACGTGTGTGTGTGTATTGTCTATGTAAAGAAAAGATTATTAATTTTTACAAACAATCACTCAACACTGAGGAAGAGCAGGAGAGCCACGTCCGTGGCTCATGAGTGGCACACTCACAGTTCCCTAGGCAATATTCCCAGCAACAAATCGTCCAGGCTCCAACAATACACCTGGCCCAGCTACAACAATTTCACTATCATCTTCTAAGAAATAACTTACAACACGAGAATTACAGAAACGCTATATCAACTATCGGAAATGGAAACTTAACATTTTTTGGATCACCGACACCAGCAACTATGGCGAAAACGAATTTAACAACACTCAGGTAGCTTTATGCTACGCCTTCACCTATTATGAAGTCTATTAAGAAGGTTCTCCAGAAGATCAACGCTATCCTCTTCTAGGAACTAAATCCATCACTTAGTAACTCCACTCTGTGAAGAGTAGGTAGGTATGCTTTCAGTTACGAGTCCCGGCTCGCTATGATGGGCCACGCATAACAACGCTTTTATCAAATACAATCCTTGGTAAAAGCCACGGAAAAGATAGCAAACTGGCTACCTCGGGAGCTTAGAAAAAGGGCGCCCTGCAATCAGGCGTTCTGACAAGTGTGTGTGTATTGTCTATGTAAAGAAAAGATCTACGTCTGTGGCTCATGAGTGGCACACTCGCACGTTCCTATGGTCTTGGTCGACACAATAAGGGGGATTCTACGTACATTGGACCATACACCCTGTTAGCATGTCCAACAACTGCTAGAGCATTTTGGAGAATTCCAGGTCCTGTCAGAGTATGTCTTCTCCCTCCAGTTACCTTCTCGATCCTACCTCATTGAATATCTCACTAACTTGGCTGTTTAGGACTCCATGTCTTCCATGGCTTTAAGACCTCCCGGGAACAGGACAAGGTCAAATGTCTGATCGCCGATGTCGGCGTTGTCAGTCGGTATTGGACCGCAAGTTTTGATCAACATCGGCTAGGAACCACGAGACGTTCGCACATAGACAACGATAAGAGCAGGTCCGGTAGTGTGCCTCGAGTACCTATTATTATGACATAAACGATAACAAGCGCAAAACAGTATTCAAATTCGAAAGCACTAGCCCTTGTGTATGACTATAAATTATCTTCATTATAACATGTAACTCTCAACTTGCTGCCCTTATTGCCTTGGATAAATACCAAAGATATAGTTATTACAGCACTACAGCTTGTGCATTCTCATTCGTCACAACCCCGAAGATCCAACGACAAAGCTGTCATCTGATCCACGGGTCATTCACTTCAATATGGCTCCCAAGATCGATATACCCAAGGTCAAGGCATTCGAAGGATTCAACTGGGGCCCATACACACCTAACCCAACACTTCCCCAGAATATCAAAAACCCCAACGACGTCGAGACGCCAAAACACTACGGAGGCCTGCTAGCCGACGGAGCACCCCCATGGGGACAGATGGCAATGTCATAAGAAAATAATAATTGTTGGGGATTATCACGGGATAGATAGAATATACGCCATCGCATTTTGATAGATGGAAGGATAGACACTGAGGAGGGTTAATGGAAACTCCGTGAGACCAGCGAATTTGGGAATATGTTAGTGACCGAGACCGAACTATTTAGACAGGTATCTATATTGAAGAAGGGAAACGCCCCGCTGAAGTACCCGATAAAAACCAACAGAAAAGTCCGCGCAATAGGGATGAACAGAGTTAATTGAATGGTTCCTGAATGGAACATTACTTGGGGTGGACTCTTAAGTCTGCTGCGACAGGAAATTCGGGTTGGACAACCGATCTTTTTTCCAATTAAATATATTTCTTAGCAGCGCCTAGCTGGACTTATAGCAGGTTTATTGTACATAGACTTATGCCACAACAAACAAACACACTTATGTATAAACCATACCCCTATATTCTATAAAATACTACATTGCCTCCAGGTAGGTAGCTATCCACCAGGCTCTACGCCACTTTACTCCAACATCCCCTCCTCCGTATCGTCCTTCGACCAGCTTTTCAAGCATTGGATAGCCTCCAGCATATCCGTCCGCATGCGTTGAAGGCCAGAGAGCACCGGCTCCGACTGTGCCAGGACACGCTTGCACTCGGCCGTCGTAGCCGGAATCGAAAGGATGTCAAGCGCAAATTGGTGCAGGCGTGGGAATTCCTCTCGGTGGTTCTTCCACCAGAGAATCGGATCTTGGCCACGCTTGAACCCGATGTTTTCCATGCTCAAGTACCGTTCAAGCTCATCCGCATCCTCGGGGTCGGAGTCGAAGAATTCGAAGCGTGATAGCCAGGCGGGCGTTTCCCGACCATGTGGCTTTGTTGTGGATGTTGATGCTAATGTTGCTGCTGCTGTTGCTTCGGCCTCGTCATTGGTAGGAGCTGCAGGCCGAGCGTAATGGCGTTTCCAGTAAGCCGTCACTTTTCTTTTAACTTCCTCCGCTAGCTCAGGGTCAAGGGCCTGGAGTCCCCTGAGGCGTTTTTTGGGGTCTAGCACCACGGCAGCCCAATATTGTGGTGCATCATTTAATGCCTTCCAGCACTCTTGAAGGATGTCGTTCGCGCGCTCTAGACCCTCTCTTAGCTCTTCTTCCCACTCGCATCCCACTTTGTTCCTCCTTTCTTCACACCTTATTTTCTTTCGCGTATCCAGATCATCTACGACTTCTTCGCCAAGTGATCTCTTTCGTTTTGAGCCGCTCTGATCCGGCGTATAGGTAGATTTCTGGGAGATAGCTTTAGGGGACGGCTTGACTTCGAAGTTGAATGCTTGGCGATATGAGAGGAGGTGGTTTTTAAGTTCCCATAGAATGGGCATAACCATAGGTAGGTCCACAACATTGCCCACGTAGGGAAATGCGTACTCATCAAACTTTGCGAGAATAGCTTCAACCTGTTCTAAGCATGGCCAATCTAAACCGTAGGTCACGTCTCCTGACCAAAGACTATATTCACTAAGGGCGTTTCTGCACGTAAAGGTACTCTGGATTCCTTTCAAGATACCTTTCCAACGCGTGTCCCCTTCAACTTCGTATACTCCCGTGTCCAGCACGTGAGACATCCCTTCGCTGAGATCCCATGCCCCTCTTGAGAAAGGATCAAGCGATCCGCCCCCTTTATTGTAGAGGCCAGCGTCATCTTCGCTCTCATCTTCGCTCTTATCCTCGCTAAGAAATTCGTCTAAAGCTATCTGCTCTTCTGGCCCCAGTACCCTATCCGCTCGTGCTAGTTCGTAGCGCAACCGTTGCCGCAGACATGGATAGCACCGAATACTACGATTCATCCGATAAGCCTTTAAAACAGAGGTGATGGCTATATATCGATGCATTTTATGTCTTTCTTTGGATCCTTCGGTCTGACCTTGTAGATGAAATTCGTTGCGACCGTATTGATGATCTGATCACAGCTTCGCACACGAACTTGCTCAAGCCTCATCCTACCCTTCGTCGTCTCACCCCGGAACAGAATTGCTTTTTCGTAGTGGCTGCATAGCAAGTGCAAAGCCTTGTCATGCCCTGTAGCCTACGATTAGTCAATAGACATAAAAAGCTTCTGGGATGACTTCACTAACGGGTATTTTGGTTGGTAGTATAAAATCCCAGCCGGTCACAGATTCCGTACTCCTCGATTACGCCTATGACACTCCAAACTATATCTTGGGGGCTGCAAGCTCCGGGAATATTCTTCAGTCCGATAAGTTTCGCCCTCAGCTTCTAGGTCTTATCGACGAAATGTGCTACGACGACTAGAACCCTCTTGTTCCGTAAAGGAGATAACCAGGAATCGAAGGAGAGGTGAATCTTTGATCGTGCTTGAGTTAAAAGTTCCTCTTTGGTAGTAGCGCGACCCGCCCCGAAAGCTTCAAGTATCCAGGACCGAACAGTATCTGCTGAGTCGATATGTAGCTCTTCACAACACCCCCCTTTAAAGAAATCAACGAGGTCCCTCCAAGCCTCCCCGGCAAAGGCCTGAGGCGGAATACCACATCTGGTAATAAGCTTGATGATGTGATTCTTGTATGTCTCAAACTCTTGCGATACTGGGTTTTGGGCTTGCAGGGAAATATCACGAGCGGAAGGACTAGCCGGATTGCTTGAAAGGATTGAGCTCTCCCCACGCCTCCCTCTCCCTAAGGATAGGCCGTGACCACTTCTCCCCGTGCTTTCCAAATGAGCTTTGGGGCCATTGGTAGCGGCGCCGTTGAAGATCTTGATTCGACCAAGTTTATCGCAGTGATGACATAGCCATATCTTGATGCCTTTCCTTTCTCGACTCACGCCGTCTTTCACTTCAGTTTCAATGGGAATCAGGTAATCCCCATGCTCCAGTATGCTAGAGTTGGTAGCCGTTTGAAGCCAGACATTAGCGATATATTGCGTGTCGTTGATGGTGATTCTAGGGAGCTTGTTCCAGGGTGTTCCTTCTACGATACCGTCGGTTTCTTGCCTGATCTGTTCCCGAACCGTCATACGCTGGGGCTGGCTTGTTGCCGCCATCACCATATGTTGAGAGCTCCCGAGTTGAGGGTCATTGGCAAGCATTGTAAGTAAAGTTATTGGTAGAAGATCCTGAAGGGACTGAAGTGATATGATGATGCCGGACTTGAACGCAGCTTCTTCGAGATTCTACATTGTAACCATCATCATCTCCTTCAAGGGGATCCAATTTTCACCACTGACCGATGCACAGTACGAAGTGTATTGGCTACCCCTTGTATTGGATAGGTCAACCCAATGTCATCCCTGCCCATCATCTTAACCTCTAACCCGAAATGGTAAAAAACGACCTCTTCTGAGCTCACCCTAGTTAACTTAATATTCATACTAGATGGTCCAAGCGCCTTGACGGACCCTCTAGTATAATTTATTATTTTTCATAAAAAAAGGGAATATGGCTTAGGAAACGTTCTTTGCTTTTACAACTTTTTCGAAATACGTACCGCGCCAGCGTACCTCACTTCGAAAGCCACCTCCCTAAATACTGAAAATAGCAACGGGGAGCCATAATCCAGCGGGTCGTTTGATATCGTGGCTGGCGGCCAACTTAGAGTTCGGGCTTTTGTGCTACACGAAGGGTGGCCTCATGTATATAAGCCTACCTACGATACCTAGGTATGTCCTCAATTATTCACGACAAAATGCCAGCCTTGAACAAATATCGTTATGATCCTCTCTGTGCCAAAGATGGCATTAGACTCATTATGCCAGATCCAGCTCTGCGCGAAGGAGACCATCTGATATGTGTAATTATTCAACCCCGGAGTCGACACTAACTGAATACTACTTTGCCTTTTTCTACACATGGGGAAGCCCGACTTCTCCAGAATCTTGGAAATAAGATGCAACAGTAATAGTCCATACCTGGAGATCACTCCCCAGCGTAGATGATTTATTAAGGCGCCTAAGAGCTCTTGAGGTACTTCGTTGCTTATGGATCGATGCGATATGTCTGAACCAAGCCGACAATGCCGAAAAAGCACAGTAAATCCCAGAGATGGGATGTATTTTCGGACAGGCGAAAAGGTTCAGACCTGTTTACGTTCTTCAAAGACGCAAGCCGACTACCCGAAATGGAGACTTCAAACATCCTTCAAGTCCACGAGGCAGGCAAGTCATGTACTCCATGTTGTCTAACAAGCCGCAATTAAATAAGACCCAGAAGACAGAAAAAGTCAAGGGAACCCTGTACAGACTCTTTCCGGTTTCCCCCGATCAAACTTTGCGGGTTCTCGCAGTCTCTTGTTTGCTCAAGATGGTTATAGAATCCCGCCATATAATTACCACCAGACAAAAGAAGGCAGAACTCTCCCTACGACAAAATTATTAGGACGTGTGAGTGTGCCACTCATGAGCCACGTGGCTCCTTTGCTATCGCTTGAGCATAAGTGACTGCTTGTAAAAAAAAAGAAAAAAAGAACCATATTTTACTTTTATATACCTGACAATACACTCATCCCACAGTTCCGTTTAGGGAAATACGGACATCCCGAACCCGACCGCAAAGTGGAGCCTCGGGACCGGGGGAGGAGAGAGGGAAAGGGGAGCCAAAAACATCCGGGTGTCGATCGGACTAGCAGACGGTTGAACGTCAAATGCAAAATTAATTAATACATCGAAACTTTCTACCCTCCGTGTGTTACCCATCCCGCAGAACCCAGCCTTCTGCTTTATACATACATAACGCCTAACCACGCAGACAGGTGTAGTAGTCTCTTATAGAGAAAGACCCCGCCCACACCACAAGATATGTCTGCTTGCTCTCTCATCTACAGTGAGGCAAAGCCGTTGATGACCTCCACCACATGTGCTGTCACAGCTTTGGGTTGACTGTGGAATGGGTAGTGGCCAGTTTCGAAGTCTATCACCTTCCATTCGACATCCGTCTTCTTAAGCCACTGGTTCTGGTCCGCTAGATGCTTGCAGCGGTCGTTCAATGTCCGGATATATACCCTCCTGCCGTCGAAGCCACTGTCCGCCCAGGCGGGCGCTGTGGGCTTGGTAGCGAGAGCCGCAGCTGCGTGGCCGCCTAGGTGCTTGTCCAGCTCGAAAGCCATGTCAGGATCGCAGTCGTGGTATAGGTAGTCCATTGCTTCCTTTACAAACGCTGTGTCCTGTATATCACAGTCAGTACTAGGTAATACATTCAACGAAGCAGTACTTAGAATAGTCATACCCCGTCCATTCGTACATATGGTGGCATTCCACCCATTGCCTCAACGGCAGTCTCGCCATCCAGGGTGATGACACCCGCTATCAATATCAATCCCACGACGCTGCCTCTTTTACCTTGCGCTTCCCGGGTCTGTTTGTCGAGGTCCTTAGCGGCAGCGCTGGACGGGACACAGCCATACGAATGGGCAATAACGACGACGTCTTTCTGTTGATCCTCTACCAGGGGGAGGATGACATTGTTTCTGAGGTGCGTAATATCGTCTACGCAGGTGGCTGCAGCAGGGTTGGCGTGGTTGTAGCTGGGATATGGCCCCGGGTGAGTTGTGAAACCGGCTTCTTTCAGGAACGGGAGCAGCTTGTCGAAACAGGCAGGTGTTCCAAACGCCCCAGGAACAAGAATTATCTCTGGAAAGCTTTTGGCGGACATCTTGGTACTTGTCTCGGATATTCCCAATGGCAAGGCGACATGACCGGGATCATGGGGCTATGGAGACTCGATAGTATTCTTATAGCAGCAACCCTACCTGCGGTTGGATGTCTACCAATTGCCGTCCGAAGTACACACCCGTAAAACAGGGCAAAGAAGCTTTGAATCCTTTCATAAAGGAGCTTCGTAGATATTCACAGAGCTGCTATAATAAGCTACGGATCAGCCACTGGGTTGCTAGGATGACGCTCGCTCACTTGCTTGTCATCCCGCAAAGGGATCAGCTTCTATCCAGGGAGACTGGTCTTGAATAAGCCAAATCGACATAGGCGGCTGATGAATCTCACATATGATACCTCTTATGCAGGTAGCTAAGAGAAGAGCTGTAATCCGGAGAGTGTATAAGCCGTAAGCCTGATGGTCTATCCCGCTTAGCAGGGTTACCGCTTTGTATAATACCCGAGTGCTCAAGTTGATGGAGGCTAGGCATTGAGCTTTTTTTCTTTTTGCTTTTTTTTTTTTTTTTTATAAAGGGAAAAGCTGAACTACACGTTTGCATATTTCAGATGACCTCACACCAAGTCAGCCAAGACCGCTGTAGTCACGTTAGTCTTAGGGCTCTTAATCCGTGTGGTCATACCCGTAAATTGTAGATATTGCATGTATTAACTTAGATTCAAGATATCTTCGACATATCTAACGATGCTAAAGGTGCTACAAATATTAGGGGTAAATTCAGGCTGTTGTAAGTCCCTTTATTTCCTTCTATCTAAGTCTCTTGCTGAAGTTGATGGTCATAGATCCTAGGCTTATGGTACATATACATACACCATAGCTAATTTGGTATTAACTATACGAAGCTGTCCAACGTTTGTGAATCATAGAGATTCATTCTAGTAAATCTCTAAGCGGACTTATATGTCATGCTACCGGAGATCAAGCTACGCGATGTTGAAGGATTCTCTAGGCGCATATGCCGTGTAGTTTCGATTCCAAGATATGACGACAACAACCCCGTCCTCCCGTATCTCGCACCATGCTAACCATAACAATACATAGATCTACGCCTTCATACCAATCCAGTAGTCTAAGATATCAAGTTCTTGGCCAAGCCGTTACACCGCTTTGGCGGTCACAGGAAGAAGATTCAGCAGCTCAGATAGCCGGTGTGACGTGGAAATAAGCAAAGGAATTATACTAAAACCGTTGACCTGCAAGTTTATCTTCGTGACCGCATCCTACGGGCTTGTCAATTCGCAATAGTAGCTTAGCACCTAAACGCCTGTAAGACGGTTGTATATGTCGCCAGCAATTGTACGTGTAGGTGGCATTCGGATCCGTATCTTGCTAGTTATCAGAGATTCGCGAGAATCTTAGTCAATCGAAGGTGTTCCTCTCACTAAATGAATGATCATAAATGAGGTTAGACATGCTTTCTTAAACTCTCGGATATGTGCCGAAGGTAGCGTAAGCATCTCAAAGATCAAATTAGACAAAGATGGCTCGCATCTACGGCCAGATATAAGGAGAAGGAATCTGATGTAATATTTTCGTTGGCTTCAACATTTCAGGGGGGTGTGTTGTCTATTCACTCGTCCTAGCGATGCCTAGATCGCAGGAGGATTCCTACCTGCTCTTGAAATTCCGTTGTAAGGTACTTCTTGGATGATCCTTCATGATAATATAAACTTTGAAAGCTATGCCAGGACGGAGACTTGTTAAAGAGAGCTCGTCGATATTGGGGGCTAGGTTTTGCACTACCGATAATCCCCTGGTATTCAAGGGAGGGTAAGCGCTAAGAATGATGGTAACACTCTCGCGGGATTGTGCAACTCTCTTCACCTCTGGTATGACGAGGCACTGTAACAAAGACTGCTGCTCCGCCATAGTGTTGGATAGGACTCGTTCTAATAAAACAATGGCGGGACAGTGCTTACCTAGGTAGTACCAATCAGTTGGTAAAAGCGTTCGCCGAGGTAAGGAATCCCAATTGGATATATTACGCTGGAGACCCAGCCGGGATTAATCAAGATAGTTGGCTTATCCCTAGCTGAGAATTCTTGGTTCTCGAAGGAGAATCGAGGCAAACGGTGTTGGTAGCACCTGGGCCGCCATAATGACTCCGCGACTCCGGATCGAAGAATTACTTATGCACCTACCGGGCTCGGAGCTACTCCTTTTTAGTTAAGACGGCGGGCTAGAATATGAGATAATAAATTAAAGTATAAGCATATACGAAGGTTGCTGCTAGGTAAGCGTAACGAGATTAGATTCTCCAGGAGATAGGGTATGCCCGTAAGATGTCAGATGTAAGATGTAAGGCTGTAGAGATGGGTCAGGGGGTCCGAGGATAGATCGATCGGCATATGGCTTTTCCCTGACGTTACAACCTCTTTAACAGAAATCCCCCCAATCATAAAAGTTTAAAAACAACATCCTCCCGTACGTCCCCAAGTGCGAGAAGGCTATAGTACACAGGTAAGCTTCTAAATTCGGTTGGTTAGATGTCTTGTACAATGCAACTCTTAAGGTAGCATGCTCTAGGTTTTTTTTGTTTTTTTTTTTAAGCGGGACGTGTACTATAACCTTCTCGCACCTGAGGACATAGCTTACCCCTTTATCAAGACCGTCAATCTACGGCGATCTTAGAACCTCTTAACTCATCTGGCATTGTTACAAGCAGTTACTGTTTTTACGTGCCACTCTTCTCTAGAACTTGCGACCAAAAAGTGAAATAGAATTGCTACAGCAGCTACCTAGGTAGTGTCCTACCATACGTTGCGAATTTCTACATATGCCAAGTGATTGTATACTCCGTCTTCTTGGTCGTTTAACAGTAGTCTACACACACACACACACACACACACACATCAATCATCATCATAACGCGTTCGTCCCAAATTTTCCGACGGAAAACACACCAAAAAGAAAAGACCGCATAAACGAAATCTCGGCGATACCTATCAATCTTCAGGAGTAATAGGTAATCCAGAATTTGACGAGCCCGAGATCGAACAGGTACGCGGGACTACATCACTTAGTATCTTATCACGCAAGACTCGCGAAGACAGAACCTAGGTATGTACCGATCTAGAGAGGAGCAGAGACTGCAAACAACGCAGCTCGTAACTTCATTTGTAAAGGTAATGTCTTGGACCGCCAAAATAATAAAACTGGGAACGTAGAGGGCAGAGATCAAATCGCGAAAAAAGAACCATCCTCACTCCACGTTGCAGACCGCACTCCGAGATTTCCAACCTAACTCTGCCCTGCAAAAAACCCGTCCTCAATGTATGAGAAAAGATTTGCTGTATCACGCCTCATCTCTTCAAATGCACACAGCTGGCGCGTTCCCTCCTCCTGAGGCCCGTCGAATCAGAATCGTCACGAAGCATTTCTATTGTTACGTGCCTGCATTGGTGGAACTCAACGCAACGATAGTTCAGGGCCAAGGGTTGAGAGACATGCGCCCTACTATATTCGTTTACCCGTGTACCGTAGCATTCCTAGGACCGCCCTCAATTCCTAGAGGAACCACCGGACCTATCCTGGTCGGCGATTACCTTCTTGTCTTTCGTAGGCTTGAAGACGAAATCTGCCATGATTTGTATGTGATCGGCAGGGAAATGGTAGTTCGGGAATCCGGGGACGCGCTTGAGATACTCGTAATCCGGAGGCCCAAGTAACTCGACGACGTCTAGCGTGTTAGCGGTATACCATATGTAGTCGATTACGCCAGAGAATGTGGGTGTGTAGTTCGTGAAGGTGAGCTCCGCCGGAGTTCCGAATAGATGGGCGTAGGCATTGCGCAGGCTAAAAGGGTGCTCAATGCCGTCGCGCGTGAAATTTCCGTACGAGTGGCCAATTAAGTCGGGATGATCGGGTGGTATCCGTCCCTTCTCCAAGAGCTCATATACAGAGCTATCGGCCATCGAGTTGTAGTCACCGCAAAGTAACAGGGGAATGTCTGTATTGTTGCGGTACTCCTGGCTAGGTGCAGGTTCGGGATATTCTTCAGCAGTATCCGCGTCTCCTTCCGTAGCTGCCGGCTTGTTTAACCTCTTCTCTTCGATTGATAGGGGCGGCCGACGGGTGTATCTTTCTGCTTGCTTTGTAACGAGCTCCATCAGAATTCCGGTTTGCACAGCCTTGACGTCCGCTAAGAAGGACTCCCAGCATAGATGCGCGTTGACAACAATGAATCGATTACCAGTAAATCTTGACTCGAAAAAGCAATAGACAGCAATAGTATCTTTCGGCATGACTCGATTGAAGACATCGTCGGCTGATTTCATATCAGGTCGATTAATGGCCGTTTGTCTGAAGTCTACGAGCTGTTTGTCCAACATGATATATTTGTCACTCTTGTAGAAGATAGAGCAGCCGTCGACGGATTGTTGGTCTTTGCCCGTCAAGTGCTTGACACGAGTCTTCGGGTAGAATACGCCCTTGTAACCAAGCTTGCCAAGTTCAGGAGTGAAGAACGTGTCAAACGCATCCATAGCGGTTTCTTGTAAGCAGAGAATATCGGCGCTTCGTTCACGGAATTCCCGCATGATGCTGTCCTTTCGGTACTCCCACGATAGGGCACTGGCCGGAGTGTAGCCGTACTGTGTGCTGGTTGCATACTTGTCGCAAAGAGTATTCCACGACATGACGCGGATATGCTCCTTGTCCGAACCCACATCTTCCTGGATGGTAATGGGTAATCTCGGGTTCGGCGGTATGGGTACTATGTACAAAGTTAGTTCAAACTGTCTCCCCGCGTGCTTGGGGATGTAAACCAAATAAAGCAGGGGAATTCGAGAAAGATGGGATATTTTGTCATACCTGGTGCTTGCTCCTTGAGATGAGCGATCAAGGCCTTGGTACCTTCCTCAACTAGCTTCTGCTTTTGGTCCTGTTCTAGCGGGTTGCCATGGATGCCAAGTAACTCGAGGAAATGCAAGGCGCCGAGTTCCGGAGGGATGGTTTGGATATTGTTGTTATAGAGGAGTAATTGACGGAGGGGAGTACACATGCCCAACTCGGGGGGTAACATGGTGAGTTGATTATGGGATACATCAAGGTATCGTAAGGATCTGAGTTGTCCAATCTCCCGGGGTAGACGAGTCAGATTATTGGAGGCAAGATAAAGTTCAGTGAGAAAGGAATAGTGGTTGAAGAGCATGGTAGAAATGTTCTTTAGGCCTTGCCCACTGAAATCCAGGTTCAGCCAATCCTGTCGATCGAGGGCCTTGTCGACGTTAACGGGACGGCCTCTATCCTCCACCTCTCCATCGACGTTTGATTCAGGCTGGTTGGTGCTCGGAAGAGCTGGGCCAATACCTTTATTCTCGTTGGCCCGTAGCCTAGCAAAGTAATGAGGTTGGTGTTGTTCCGTCATCGTCTGATGGGCACGTTCGGACTCCTTGTAGGATTTTAGTTGCTCATTCCAGTGCTCGCTGTACTGCTGGGTTTGGCCGGCTCGAGAACCTGGTGTATTTCCGTTTTGGTGGCTGCTTGGTGTGAATGGAGTTACATTGGACATGAGACCGGAAGAAAAGGTAGAGTGAGCAAGGGAGCCTGTGTTACCGGTGTGGCCGGCATGATCTTGAGGAAGGCTTTGGTGGTGTTGCTGCGGGTGAGTGTGGTGTTGATGAGCACTTTGCTGCACAAAGTTGTACATCATCTGTGGCGCAATGCCACGACCGCCGGGGACACCATTGAGGCGTGAGTTGTGTCCCTGCTGATGGTTTGGCCCATACATGCCGCGGGAGAGATCGATGGGCATCAGGGAAGCAGGGATATTAGACGGGTATCGTGGTGGTGGCGATAGGCCAGCTATTAGTGATGTGAATACTATGGTATGTGATTCAGATCTCTTCTTTTCCTTTTTCTTTCTTTTTTTTCTTTTCTTTTAGTTGTACTGATAGAAGATTTTGGGGGACAGTCGATCAGTGGACTAAAGAATGATTAATGATGGGACAGATTAGTACCTGTAGAGTTAGGTGTAAAAAATGTCGAGGGTCCGCTGTACGTATTGAATACTATCTGCCATGGAGATACTGAGTAACAGGTCGACCGCGCCAAGTGAGGGAGAGCACGTCGAGCTGCCCAGACTCGTCTTTAACAGTTTGTGTCGAAAGATGAACGAGGGGACAATGGTTCAGCGAATATCCATGCATATAGACCGGTAACTTCGTCTTGAGGCATGGAATTTGCAAGGACCAGTGTCCAACCCGAGATTCTTAGATATGGAGTGTGTGATTCACGGAAACTTGAATCCACACGGACTTAATCTAAGTTGTAGTTGCGAACGGGAAGAGAGAAAGACAATCTCGTCAAGGGATGTCAGATCCCAGCTTGTTGCCTCTCAAGCTCTCAAGTGGCGTTGGCACGGGTGGCAACGATAGGTAGGGCTTGCAGTTGTGAGTAAATACGGAAGTCTAAGTGCGATATAAGTTTACAGAAGGATCGTTTCTAAATATTTCGGTAGCTAGAGAAGGCAGCGACGGTAGGGTTCTTGCTCTAACGTTGCTCGTGTCTATGAATACGTAGGTAAAGTTAGCAGCTAGTCACAACTTAAGATCGGGTGGGTAAAGTTGGGTATCTTCCATAATGATATGATACCGAAACACAGAAAGATCAGTAGAATAGCTACACAAGTATCCAATGAACATAATAGAAATGAATGCGATACGGTAGATTTGTAGGGAAGACGGTAAGTGAGGAACAAGTGCTCTTACCTAAAATAGCCCTAGATATGGTATGTATATGTATGATGATGCGAAGCAAAAGTGAAGACGTCGACGAAGATGATATCGGATATCGCTAAAGCAGAATGGTTGACAATTGAGATTTGAAGAGTCAATGTCGCCGGGGCCGTGACGTTGTTTGTAGACGGTAGACGGTGCCGGAGTATTGGCGTAGCTAACTAAGGTGGACGTCGTTGCATGTGAGTTGACAAACGTGGAAGATGCAGTCGAAGTTTGGGTGCGTTTAGGTTCGTTGGGGTGGGTTTATGGTGGTGTGGCGTGGTATGGTCCCAATGTCCCAATGTAGAATGTAGCTATTACCTGCCGACAAAGTCGCTCCAAAAGAAAGTCTAAGCTTTTGATCCGCCGCATTGCATGTGGAGGAGTCAGCAACCAGGTAAAAAAACGACTTAGCCTTGTCACGTGAGTCACTAGTACCTACAAAACTCTATTATTCCCGTACGTCGCCTTTGTAGCCAATGGGAGTTACGTATTTCCCTTCCAACTTTTTTTTAGTCATCGGACGCCCAGGGTACGCCCTTTTTATTCAGCCTTGCAACGTTTTTATACTGTAATTATGTGCAATACCTACCTAAGATACAGGTACCTCTTGGGTCACATGTGCTGATGTGCTGCAGCATGGCTACGTGCCTAACCTTACTCATCTGACGCAATTCTTGGAGGATTATTTGTCTATTATACCAGGTATCTAGTAGCAAACTTCCAAAGGTTACGTGTCTAACATGAAGAAACAAGTGAACGACTCACAGTTTTCTACCTACGCTTTTGATATATTACCTGTCAACTAGTTAGGTAAATAGTAATAACTACTTAAACGGCTCAGTATGAAGCTAACATAGTTTGGTTCAAACTAAAACTCCAACTGTCTTTATGGTGTTTCTTTCATAGTTTTTCACCTTTATCCTTTTATAGTTAAACGTCCCATTTCTTTGTGACGTTATATATTCCTAGGTCGGGGTTTTTTTTTTGAATTGGGTTTTGATTACCTAATATTATTTACTATAAAAAAAATTAATTATGTAGGATGTAATAACATCAACACATGTCCTCAAGTGCGAACTTGCTACAATACGTTACCACATTCAAATTTAATTGGCCAAACAAGTTCGGACTACCCATTCCTGAGGTGGTATGTTTTGAGACCTTTCGAGGTTTTCATCCCGGGACATGGAACGCGCATTCTATATTGAAAAGCTATAAATATCACCGAAGCAGTTCCATTTCGACGTATAACATAGGTGCCTAGTCATGTATTTTCACTCAAATATCGGACCGTCTTGCCGATGAACTGGTGAAGTCAATCAGCATGAGGAAAGATAATAGAGGTGTGTTAAAGGTAGGTAGGCATTTATTAGAGCTTGATGAACCAACATTTACTTGTGGCATTCTACTCCCCCATCAAATATCATTATCCACAGCAAGTTCAAATAGCGCAGGTTATAGCTTTCCATGACGTTACATACCTATCAAAAATGCATAAGGACATCATTTTTGCTCGGGATATATGCGCCATTACCTACCTCCTAAGGTACTCACTTGCGGATAAAGATCGAAAAGCTTGATGCCCCATCACTTCAGCCTCAATACTCATCCCATGCCAAGAGTCTGGAAGGTAGGGAAACGGGGAAGTCACCTTACTGGCTCTCCCTACATTTCAGCCTGTTGGTACAAGCCCGGACGGCCATAAACGAGACTGAATTATAAATGGTAAAATTCTGCTATTAATATAAAGAAACAATGCGTAAAACCTGGGTTGTATAAATTATTAGGTACATTCGACAACTATACTGTATACCTACCTGAAGTACTTATTTGCCAAACTAGAGAACTGCTATATGCCTCTACCAAGCCCGCGTAGCTTGAACAAGTTAGCATCTTGTAGGATTAGAAAAAAGTGAGGCTTTACCAGCGGGGATTTCGCAGACCGCCGGACTCAAGTTCGCGTCCGAACACAGGGTACCTATCTGTTTTCGAAGGATGACAACGCCTATCTCACCGCGTGTAGGGCCGTGTATTCGGAGCTACCTAATATAATCACCCAGTTTTTTTTTTTTCTCTTTTCCACCGGACCAATTACCTGGAATTCGTTCTCCGACCCTCCAGCTCCCTTGCCCCGACCTGCTTGTATCCTGCACGTAGTAACCGAAAGCCCCTACTAGTTATTCCAGAATTGGCTGGGCATCGACCTAGTTGGTGAGTCGCAGGTTCGGGACTCTACGAATTTAGGTCAGTCACAAGCTGCAAGCATACCTACCTTAGGTACATATCGACACCAACCTCGTCTAAAAGAATGAGGGACTAGCTGGACGCCGTCATGCAGGCGTAAATGCGGGGAAGCCATACACAAACCATACCCGCAGGGATCGACGGTCCACCCAATGGGTTTCAATTGTTCATTGACAGGTGGGAATAATAGGTATTTGTCTTAAAACAGCTATAAAAGGATGGTTTAAAGCTTCGTGATCACAATGCAGCGGAACGCTAGACAAAAAAGGGTGAGGTCGTTCTTGAAGTGGCTATATGGGTACATAACGCCAACAGGCCACATATTAAGCCATAAGCAGCTTGATCGGTTGGTTGCATATCTTTTTTTGACATAAATCGTAGTCTCGTCCATCAACAATCCAAATCAATGCTCTTTTACATATCAACCGATTTCACTGGGCGAGCAATTGCATCGTGAGTGCCGTACATTACCTACACCTTGTCCCTTAACGAGCGGATCGGACGAGCTTCATTGGACGACTCCAACAAGACAACCCTACGGCACAAGTAGAAGGGCCAAGTTACGCGGGAACGTCCATCGTCATTTCATCCTAGAGCGTTTCCAGGGAGAGCCACTGGGCACTGACGCATCTCCGACAAGAAAATGAGCAAATGATTTATGCAGCCACAACCGATAGGAGATCATTTGAGAGAGTGTTGTCCTATGACCGAGGACATACATACCATAAGAGATCATGAACTGGGCAAGCCGACCTTGATTAAATTTTCGAAGAAAAGGAAGAAAATCTATCGGGGGGAGTGGTTTAAGCCGTCCGTTGAGGTGGCCGACGGTTAGATCAAATAGGGAAACAAATTGAGCAACTCCGATAATCCGAGGTGATTCGGTGCCAAGATATCCCTTTTGGTTGTTGACACGCCATCATCCTAATCCCTTGCGAACTCACCGAGAAAGACACCGGCCCGGAAATTTGAGATTGCCAATTGGATGTAAGGTACTCAAAATCCACGGGATCGAGAAGTTGTACAACGAATATCTCCAATGTCTCGAGACTAATTGGAAGAAGTTCCCCACAAGGAATTGATTGAACTTGGGCTGCTTATTTCGTATTCCATCTTCCAGCTTATAACGGGCTTTCAGATAATTGAAGGCGGGGGAGGGGTTACCTCGTGGCAAAATTCAACGGGACAAGGGGCAACAACAACTTGAACGACCGAGGCAATAGAGGCAACTAACTGTGTTTTACGGTCTTCTGCAGCCGCGGGCCATTCCGCTGCAAAGCAAGAAAGCTGGCATATGTTTGCCAATTGTTACAACAGATTAGGCATATTTTATTGCAGATCCCGCACAGGCTGCACACCTTCGGATCGGGAAGCAACGCCGATTCATGAAACGAGGGAAGCATTCCTTCGGGTCAAGGTACCCAAACGGAGACGAGACGAAACCCATTCCACCGGAAAACCTATCGGAAGTACCTATAACTCGGACACCAATCATTGGATAATTACCGCAGTCCAAGTCCACGGCTTAGAAGAGAACAGGGGGTAAAGAACCAGCAAAAGAGAAGACCCCATTCAGACTATTCCGTATTTCGCTTTTGGATCCAATGGTGCTTGTGCCCGTGCTCGTGCTCGTCTGAGATCGAACCCATATTATTACGAACGTGGTAGAAGGCATGTTAGGAAGCATTTCTATTATGAGGATTTCTTGGATTGTTTACTGATTGGTTGTCAAGAGAGTTGAATAGACCACGCGGAAACCCGCAATCCATGGTGATCCACGGATTATTTTCGTTGGATAAACATTCCCAAGGTCTCTTTTGCGAAAGTATCCGGAAAGTATTCCGCAAAGGGGAGAGGGAAATAAGTGAGAAGAGAGAAAAGGGAAAGAAAAAAAAGGGTTGAGGAGTGTGGCGCATAAGCACATGTCACTGATTCCCTCGAGTGGAAAAGTTGAAATCATTGAAGAAATCTGATTGATCAAAAAAAAACATAACCCAAGTACCCAAAATTGGATCTAAGTGGAGATCCGATTGGAAGGTCGGCGCCGGGGAGTAACTTCCTGCTTTTGCTTTCCCACTTAACAATTATCCAAAGCTGCAGGACCAGTTGCAGGGCCAGTTGCAGGACACGCTAAAGCGGGACAGGTCAGTTTTTACGTGGGCCGCTAGCACGATTAGCACAACCCTTTTCCCCCTAAAAGCGGATTGCAAAAATGGAATTCGCTTACAGCTTGTCCATGTACTCGGCTCCTGTCAGGGTTAGGCCGGCAAACGGAAGAAGGCCGTCTGGTACTTCTTCCTCCACCAACACCAATACTAACACTAACGCTTACACTTTTGTGCATGGGGCAGATAAACATAATAATACTACCACTAATAACACTAATAATCACGATCACAACCACGAGCACAATTCCGATCAGAGCCATAAGGAATTTAAAGTCGGTACTGGTACTGGTACTGGAGATCAAACTAACAATAGTGCTAGCGGAGAAGCAGATCAGCATCAGCAAGACCAGAAAAAGACAAAGAAGCGGAAGAGCAGCTTGGTTAGGTCAAGGATCCCTGGTAGGCGTAGGCCACCACCACCTACTGCACTCACTGCACCTACTGCACCTACTGCACCTACCGGGCCTGCTGGACCTGCTGGAACTCACCCGCAAGCTCTAGCACACAGGCCGGCGTCGCATTATTCTCATTCTAGGACTTCTTCCTCATTTAGTGCCAGCAGCTCCCGAGCGTCGCACGAAACACAAACACATTCACACTCACATACACCACCATCACCACCTCCACCGTTACCACAACCATTACCATCATCATTACCATTATCACTGGCGCAGCAGTATATTTACATACAGTCGCAAGCACAGACACAGGTACAGACACAGGTACAGGCGCAGGCACAGACGCAAACAAGCTGCTTAGCCCTTACTCATGCCACATCCGGCGGCAACAAGACTAATGACACCATCTCCTCGTCACCGCCTGCTACTTCAAGTTTAGATGAACCTACAGGGGCAAATACTGGCATACGAATAGGCTCAAAGCCGAATGATGGAAAAGGGGCGAGTGCCGTAATAGCCAATACCAATACCCCCACCATTACTGCTACCTCCTCTACTGCAGCCACACACCATATTTCCTCTTCCCTTTCTTTTTCTTCGTCGCCTATTCTACCTATAGTCAACAACAATATTAGTAGTAACACCAAGAATTTGACGGTTGCATCCGCACCCGCGCCGCCGTTAACCGCCGCTTCAGCCTCAAACTCAACTTCGATCGCATCCGTCATTCCTCCGTCTGCTTCTACAGCTTTACCCGCTTTCGAATCTGAGCGGCCGCTTACTTCGCCAAAGTCGTCGTCGGCGGCCTCGAGATTTATCAGGTCCGTGCACATACCAATTTTCAGCTCCGACAGCGGGTACCAATTGTCTCATTCCTCCAGCATCCCTTCCACGACGAACAGATTACATAAACGCGATTCTTCTCTTTATTATACAACGTCGACGCCGACGCCGACGCCGAGTTCGCCTAACCAAACTACCGCGGGCCACACGCCCGCTTGCCGGAAATCGTTCAAGTGTAAAAAACATCATGACATGGAGCCTGGATACGTTTCTGGTTCCAAGTATGGCTCGGCCTCGTCGCGTACCGGCGGCGTCTACGCTGCTTCCGGCTCGTCGTATCTCGATCAGCCATCCATTATGACTTCAAATGAAAACTTGACTTCCTCAAATGAGGGTAGCATAGCTCCGTCTACCGCCTCAACTTCTACAAAGTATTCGCTCTCCGCGGCAAAAGCGTTCATTATGCGCAATAACCGGCTTTACATCAACCAGCCCTCGTTATTGTACCCTTTGCCCGTCGACCTAACAGAACTTCACCGTCAATCTTTGCGCACACTGATGCTATTACAGCTTTTCGGCGGTCCGACTACAGCTCCCGAATTCTCTAATAAACCGCCACAGCGCGTTCTCGAAGTAGGGTGCGGTTCTGCGTTTTGGAGTATGATGTGTCATCGGTACTTTGCGCAGCACGGCCACTCATCCATATCCTTTACCGGCCTGGATATTGCGCCTTTAGTAGGAATGGGACTCAATGGGAGTTGGAGACCCGACAAGGACATGCGCTGGCGGTTCGTGCAACACGACGTGCGACGACGACCGTGGCCATTTATGGACGGCGAATTTGATTTAGTTATGGTCAAGGACATGTCGCTCTCTCTTTCGACTTCTATGCGCGACTCGCAGGCACTTTTCGAAGAATACTTACGCATATTGAAGCCAGGTGGCGTGATTGAATTTTGGGAGAGTGACCATGCTGTACGTATGCTAAGACCGCATGTTCTTAGGGCTCCGGCGTCAAAGGCCTACGACTCCGATTCGGATTCGGACGATAGTAGCGGGGAAGAAGACAATGTTGAGAAATTAGGAGCCTATGCCATGACGAATAACACGCCGCTTAGCGCGCCGCTTAACCCTTTCCTTGTCGAGTACAATGGCTGGGTAATCAAAGGATTAGATGCGCTCGGATTATCAGCGGTTCCTTGCGCGCTGATCGGAGCGTATCTCTTACAAGAAGTGGACACCCTTATGGAATTGCGATCCAAGAGGATAGCGGTACCACTGAGCGAGATCAGGTGGGAGCGCGAGGGCGTCGGCGGTGTAGTGACAAAGGACGGCAAGAGCTATATCGACTCGATGAAAAAAAAGGGCAGGTCACCAGACTCTAGAGTTGATAAACGAAAGGGGCTGACAACTAGCCAAGCTGCCCTCAGACGAACTGCGCTCGAGACGATGGTAGGGCTGATTCTTTGCCTCGAGCCCATCATTCGAGAAGTTAGCGGGAAGAGCCAAGACGAATGGGACGGATGGTGCGGAAAGATGATGAACGATCTATTACGCGAAGGAGGCACGAGCTGGGGAGAATGTCTAGAAGTCGGAGCGTGGTGTGCCAGAAAGAAACTAAACCCAACGCTGTAACTTGAATGCTCAGTCTACCTAGTTGGCCGTTTGCCTAGCTAACACTATGTTTGGCCGACATCCCTCGCGTTGATTCGCCTTATTTCGCCGGTCTCAATCCACACGATGTCGACGTTCTGAGAGCGATTGGCCAATATATCCATCCACTTTAACCCAGAAATACAACTTTAATCATCTTTTTTTTCCAGCGGATCACAGTCCGTCGTACCTCTTTCTGAGCGTACGATACCGTTTCAAGAAATACCTGTAACGCCACATGTCAATACCACGGCCAGCGCTTTAACAGCCATATTACGTTAAATTAGACGATAAATCCACGGCATTAACTTTTGAGGGAAACCGGAAGCGAACAGGGGACGGGTTTTTTTTTGGTGATGCATATCGGGACCGATATCCTGCCTATATTCTTCCTGTATTATCTCTCATTTCTTCTTGTATATATGGTGCATAAGACGGCAAAACGGCAAGACATGATTGGAAAGATATAACAAGTATATATGTGTATGTGTTGGGGCTTAAGTAGGCGCAAAGCAGTGTCCGTCCTAGGAAGTTAGGTATATAAAGGAGATGGCCAATGAGCCCGAGAGAGCTTCATGTTCACAGACGATACGAATGGAATAACTTTGGGTGAAGTTATCGAGAAATTGTAGGATATGTTGCTTAAGGTGCTTTCGATAGGGAACGGACAGATTCAAGAAATAAAATAGACTTACAGCGCCTCGAGCTCTTACCGATGAGAATACTACGTTAGCTTTTAGATCTTCCAGAATTGGCATTGGTGGTGATACTCTCTTGTGATGGTAGATTTCATAAGGCCAGAACAGGTAGATAGGTAGCTACCTAGTATATGTCCAAACGCACCTTTCTTGACGTACTCCGCATGCTTGATCGCTTTACGGATCTCCTCGTCGTCGCGCAGGTCCGCTTTCGCCTTGAAGGCCCTGCGCAGCTGCTCGCGGAAGTACTCGTAGCCCTTGGGGTAGTCGCGGCCGCGGTTCAGCAGCTCCTTGTAGATGGATATGACCTGGTGTCGCAGCTGGAGGTTGGGAGGGGGGGGCATCGTGGAGGGGCGCTTAAGGCATCGTCGGCGCGAACGGGTATCTTTTTTCTTTTCTTTTTCTTTTTCTGGGGGGGTGGAAGATATCGGAGAATATTTGAAAGGAGTCAGGGTCGGATTGAATTGGATTGGATTAGATTAGCTCGGAGATGGTGAACGGAGCATGTAAGAGGTAGGTAATAGGTAATAGATTGGAGGAATCGGAAGCTTTTGGTTTGAGAATGGTTGGTTGTACATGACGCAACATTATAGCCGACGCTGGCTCTAATTCGCACCTAATCTTATCATATCAGCGTGCCCCTCCCGAACTACGACTTAAGCTTAAATTTCAGGTACGAAGCCTTGCTATATTGTACTGTATGTACCTAGGTACCTACCTAAAGTCAGGTACCGAACCTTAAACTTTTCCTTCTTTCTGGCTTGCGACTGGCTTGCGACAGCTACCTACCTCTTAATATTATACTATACCCAATCTTTTTTTTTCTCTTAGGTCACACATACATGCATGCGCGTGCATGTATGTGTATATCTACGATACCTTGACTCTAGATATCTCGGTAAATAAGCCAATTGGCCCCTTGTTCATTCACAATGCCTCCCAGACCGCGAGCGAAGCCAACTTATACTCTCCGCCTCCTATCGTCAGGGATCTGCCGACAACCAGCGCCTCGAATAAAAGAGCCCCCCTTCAGCAGCAAGTTCTCCAGTCTCACTTATAATCAGGACACTGCGAAGTCGGATCTAACGTCGTACCCGTCCAAGAGATGGCTGTCGGAGCTCAAAGCGCGGATCGGAAAGTGCATCACGTTCGGCTGCAACCGCGAGCAGGCCCAGTTCGCCGCCGTCCTTCTGCGCGCTCTTACCACGGAATGGCGCGAGTTAGTGGCTGGTGCCCAGGGGTACCTGACGGGCGGGGGCAGGGGCCTCGAGAACCAGCAGGTCGTATGGGGGGAGATAGATAGCTTCGTAGGTGGTCCGCTCTACTACTTATAGGAGTATTGCGAGAGCTAATGAACAAGTAACGGCACGTAGGGCCACGTGAATAACGCCAATTATATCCAGTACGCCCAATCCGCGCGCGTCAACTGGATTACACACTTCGCGACTGTGGACCTGGAGAACAGGGAGAGATGGAGGGAACTTATGATCCCGAAGGAGACCGGGTTGATTTTGAAGTCGATCAAGGCTCGGTATAAATTCGTACGTTTTGAGTTTCTCTTCTTCGTCTGCGCTATGTATATAGATATATACCTACCAACCTTAGGTTAGGTACCTATTGTAGATACCTGACTGCGTTGTCATCGGCAACTAACCTACCTACCTACCTACCTACAGCCCATGACCTACCCGGACTCCATCTCCGCCTACCACAAGCTGCGATTCCAGCCCTCCGAAACGGACGGGTCCCTCGTTCTTGACTGCATCATCCTGTCGCACCGACACCAGCGCGTGGCCGCGACCACGGAGGAGGACGTCGTGTTCTACGACTACGCCATCGCGAAGAGGACCAATATCCCGTCCTTTGCGCTCAACAAGCTCAGAGACGTGTGGAGGAAACAAGGGGAGGAGATGTACAGAGCTAGGGCGCGGATAGCGGAGCTCGTGAGGTCGGTCGAAGGGCTCGAGAAAGGGACTTGGGATAGGAAGGATGCGGTTGAGGATCTTGGCGGCGCGGGAACGAACGAGTTTAAGAGGGATGCCGTTACGACAGAGTACCCCCGGGCACCACTGAGAACCAAGAGAGATGAACTCCTCATACAGAGCATCAAGAGACATGAGGACTGGGCACAGAGCTGGGCACAGAGCTTCGCACAGAGAGTCGCACAGACCAAGCAAGACGACGTCAAAAAAGAGGAGGTCAAGCTAGAGGAGGTCAAGCAAGAGGAGGCCAAGACGAAGGAATTCAGGAAAGATAATTCGTTTACCAACGCGCTTGGTAGGGGAATACGCTCGTTATTTTAACTTCTCTCTGGGGAGGAAAGGTCAACGGATAAGGATATAGGACAGGCGAGTGGCAGGTAATGGCGTTGTTTGTACAACCCCGTGGAAAACTCTTCACTGGGGGTCTTGGGAAGCCACTGGGTAGCTAGCAGCATGGGCGATCTTAGAAAGTTCTGGCATCTTTCCCGCCTTCCCATACTATGATATCGGTGTAGTATATCAAGAAAAAAATATATCAGTTCCGCTAGGTATGCTTGAAGGGTATTTATCCTTGTGGTTTAAAAACGAGGCACGATAGGCTTCGGATCAGGTTGTATGGGCGCGAAATATCACAAGATAACAGAACCATACACCACGAAAACAACCTCGCTATTTCACTAGGAACTCCAACTTGAAAACCTAGGTCATAGGAGCCCGTAGCTGTACATACTGAAGTTTCATTTTCCCAGATATCTCATTGAGAATGCACATGGAACGCATAGAAACAGCCTCATACCTAGTTCAACAAGAAACTCCAAGCTGAGAATACGAGAGTGGGCAGCTACAGATAGGGGAACTCTATATGTCCCGTCTTCTGATTTTCCCTTTAGGACCCCTTGATGGCTCGTTTCAGTAAAGGGAGATAGTGACGAAATAGCGATGCAAATAACGTTTAAGGAACAAATAGTTATCGGTTAGCTTCGATAATAAATGGATTTTTACTACCAAGGTACGAATATTTTTCGAGACTCAAGACTCAAGACAAGTCGTAGCCATATCTTCTAGAGATTTACGATGGTCAAGCAATAAATCATACAAAGTATCACACCGAAACGCGTTCGCCGGATCGATATATATCAGGTGTGCATAAATACTCTTTAATAGTTGGCTTAGAAGGTCGACTTGGGATTCCCAGGATGTATTTATTCTCTGTAAGACAGGTGCTCTCACTAAAGTCACCTTGAAGTAAAGAGCGCTGGATCACTACGAAAACTATAGTTTATGCAGATCGATAACAGTGTTCTAAGAATCGTAAAGTGTCAAAAGATTCGCAGCTTGCTACAAGTCGATGGATATCATCCCAAATGTTACCTCCCAAGTACCTCCTATTTATATTATGCAATTGCTGTTTAGGACATATGAACTACAGTACCTGATTCCATCTATATATTTCAGCAATAATGAACGCCCAAACTACCCACCTACGCTTATATAAAGCCGATCTTATAAACTATGTGAAATGTAAATCGATACATTGAGCCCAATAATCCTTTTCTTGCGTTCTGCTAAGTGAGAAGCAGGTTGTTAATTAGAAGACTAGCAAGAAACCAAGTGACAGCAGTATGGATGCAATAGTTAGATATTATTTAATAAGTTACATTCAAACTCATCAAGCTGTAAGTAATGAGCTTTTGTAAACTACGTGGGTAAATTTTGAACGGACTCTACGACTGGTATTGTTAGAATATTTTCAAGGGTAAAATTGTTTGCTTGATGAGATGAGTAATAAGAAACATTATAGACTGAACTTGATACTGCTAGATTCCTAATGGTATTACTTTCATCGAACCGAAGCCGCATAAACCACCTTATGTTGCGAGGCATGATCACCGTGGGATAGGTAGTATGTATTTACGCCCTGGGCCATTTTTCTACAGGATGACAGACCCTGTCCCAACTGTTGGATCGACACAAGCTTCCGCCTAGACTACCTAGCCTATGCCAGGTAGTAACCATCAAAGACACGATTTGTGGTTATTCCCAGCCGAAGCGATCTGACGGCGGCATTGCCCCTGATCGTCTCTCAGATTTGAGCTTGATTCGACCGTTCTCAGCTTCCCCACGGGGTACTGATCCCCATGATCTGCATCCGAGCACGTAGACCTATTTAGTAGGTCCCCCGACGGCCTCACCTCGGCCAGCAACTCCGACTACCTATTGCTCAGCCGTCCTCGTCACGATCGAGGAGGGAGGCTGCGTCGGCATAGGTGAGCTGCCTCGAAAAAGGCAGTCGAGCGATGAATCTTTGGGATTAGATGAAGTTGTGATAGTCCGAGTGAAGCGTCACGACCTCGAAAGGAGTCGTAGTTGCAGTCGTGCCCCCTGACCGCATCCGAGTAAGATCTTATGCGTGGTCCGAATCAACTGCCCCATTTCCTGCCACCATCACAAAACGACTCCAAATCTTCCTAGGACCTGGATTTCTGGTGGTAGTCGTGACCCCGGTCTAACTTAGACCGGGTACAGTATGCGCAGGGCGAGCTCGAGAAGCTCGCATTCTTAGGCCTCTTGGGCCTCTCTGCATACCCCCTTTCCGGGCCGAAAGGTAAGCCCCGTAGCTTCAGCGCAGACTAAACAGGGTGGAATCACTTCCTAAATAGCACAGAGCTGTCCCGCGAGGGTTAGAAAGCCGACAAGGACAGCCAGAGCGAGCTATGGTGGTTTGCCAATCGGCCGAGGCTCCCCGAGTCTAGGGGCGCAGGAGACAGGACTTTGGTTGTTGAAGTGGTCACATGTTAGCGTGCAGCATATGTATAATAGACGTCGCTATACATGGGCCTAGGAGGTAGGTAAAAGAATGCTATAGGTAAGCCGGTATTTCAAGTTCGCGAGCTAGCTCCTCCAATCTGACTGATGTAGGTTCGATAGAAACTTCCAACATGCCAATGAAGGCATTGGTCCGATCTGGATGTGCCCATTCTGGCACAACCTGGCTCTCGAACAACCGTTACTGGGAACCCTCTCCCTAACCCAGCACATCTTGGTCCACTTGCCGGCAGTCCTTCGCGAGGCCGCATATCATGGGAAATTCCGTCGAGGATATTTGGAGAAGTCGGAGTTTACAGGGTCACGGCAGACCAGAACGCAACCTACTGCCTTTCCGCATAGACATAGACATCGATCGATGTCTTAGGTATGTTTAAGATCTACGAGCTGTTGCTCACGACAACGGTTTGGTCAGGGACCACGCAGCTAATGTCCAATCAACCATGCATTAAAATACCTACATGGTATTGTCATTTCATTAAAGGGGGGGCTGGTAGGCTTCGCGATTTTAAGATTGATGTATATTAGTTGGTTAGCGTGTTTTACGCAGGCTTTGTTTCTCTTCAATTTAGCTACTCATAACAATATAATTTTTTTTTTTGTTTTGTTTTCTTTTTTCTTGCGAGATGAAATCTACCTAATCATGCATTTACCGTACGTCATCTATTATCATAACGTGAGTGGGTGGGTTCATCTGGTGAGCTTGCTCCCTTAATGGTTCGATGTTAGACCATACCATTGAGAGAACCTGTTAGTTATTGGAATCTGATCAGGAGATTTGCGTTAGCACTTGATCGTTATGAACTAAGCGAAGAGTCGCAAACGTTCTAGTGCGGCGCGACCGGCCGTTAGTAAGGTAGAACTAGAATGGATTAGTAGCGATTTTCTCAATTGCCGCCGTAATGGAGTCGTTAGAATTAATCATGTGCAATTTCATGTATGTAGGTGTGTGTATGTGGTGTGTACTGCGTTCCTCGGTTCTCCAGATTGTTTCGATTTGGGTGTCTCTCCTATTCCAAATAAATAAATACCTACATTGCATACAATTCACACCTGGCTGCCGGTTCATGCATTCATTGGTATGATTAGACGAGAGAGAGCAGAAGCGAACCCCAGATTCCGTCATCACAAGTCCCGATATGTATGGGGAACTGGTCACGGTTTATATGATAACCTAGGTAAGATTGGTGGATAAACCCCCCTCCCTAACCGAACGAATCCCAGGATGACGGCCCCGTTTCGAGATGCGCAAACCCGGGGAAGCGATGGCCATCCCATTTCCATTCGGACCGACACACACATGAGACTCATTGTTCATGGCACAGAAGGCTAGGACTCAAGGAGATTAAATAGGGTTACTACAGGTGCCCATTGCAGTTTTGCGGGGGAGGAGGGATACCCAGCGTAAGAGGAAATTCGGGAGACGACACAAAAGCTGGGATTCACTTGAAGGCCTTTCTCCACATGGGATAGGGGTTAGAGGATGGCAGAATCGACGGGTTACTCCTATTTTACATGTTGTAGTTTGGTAGATGTAGTAGTGAGTAATAATAGTTCTGTGGTGTAGGTACGGTTTATTTTGCGACACGAGATGAGGCTTCTCGTAAGGCTTGACACGAACAAGCTGAAAATCAATGCTTAGCGCGAAACAACTTCTTGTTTGTCCACCTTTATGGGACGGTTTTGATGGAGATCTCGGACGAGTCAAGCCACTTCGGGGTTAGATGTTAGGAGAATGGAGAGAAATACGTTTACCCAAGTGCTTTATTTTATTACGGACGTCTACCGACGACTCAAAACGGGTACCTCGGCCGAGAAAAGTCCCATCTTTTCGCTTATGATTTGCGAGCTGACAACGGCAGTTGGGGGGAAACACACAGCCTGCGAGGTCCTTGCGCACTGTATCTGTTCGCACTATGAAGCATAAAGCTGCTGGCAGGATCGTCATCCATGTTTTCCATGTCACGTATCATGCATAGTACATAGCCAAAAAAAGACTCTTCATAATTCGTTCGCTCTAGTAAGCTGCCGTGCGACCTCCGTTCAGCGCAATCAAGTCACGATGACGACTCGTTGTCGAACAAGACGACCAGATGCAGTGGGATGTTGGCGCTCACGAGCTGAAGTAGATGGTATCTATCAGATGGGGTGAGTGACAATTGTCAGCCCACGGTAAAAGAGGGGGGGCGATCCCGAAGGTCTGGTATCTGGTAACGCATTTTGCGAGATATCACAACATAAAGACATATTACGACCAAACAAACCTTTTCCGGGGGTTATAGACGGGATGTTATCTTTTTTAGACGAGCTCCTTGTAGAAACAAAATCCCGCCCCCCCTTTCACTTCCGCAGATGTAGATCCATTTAACCAAGCGCGGAAGACTTGCTAGAAATGGCTGTTCTTTGTTTCGTGATAGGTGGTTTTTATTCGACCTGAGGATCAGATAGAGTAATTCTCTTTGGCGATCGTTCACCGAGGTCAAAGGCTTAAAATATCAATGCTGGGTCAGACGGGCAAACCCGAGTGTTGGAAGGTTACGAATGAATATCGCGCATTAGGCCCTCGCCTGTCATCCTTCGAGGGTTTGATCTCGTCTTTAGTTTTGCTTACCCGTTTGAACATTGAACCCTTGCTGCGGACCGCCACGACTTTCGATGGATAGGTGAACTTCGATACCTGCCAGTCCACCTACATGTAATGTAATACAGACGGGGAGATGTGGCTTATGTACCTCATTAGGATGTGGTGGGGGAGAGCATGGATGGCCGTTAAGAAGTCTATTATGTTAGCTCCAGCCCTACGTGAGATGCTACACAATAGGTAGTCGATTTGATTCATGAAGACTTAGAGACATTGTGACAATTATGATCAGTGTCAGTGTCACTATGTCATCTTTGACTAAGATGGTGGCTATCTTCCTTCTGAGAGATACCCGGAATAGACGGGAAGACCTCCAAAGAATATTCCATCTTGTTTTTCCTCCTGAAATTTTGCATAACCAGTAATGCTGGACGATCATTTGGCCACCCACCAATGACAGCGAGGCAACCAACTGCCTGCATACAACGTAGCATCTGGGCTCTTTTTTTTGCAGCAGGTGCTCAAACCCGTTCAAAGGCTATTTTTGGTACGATACCTTTTCTCTTTTGGCTCGTTAGGAAGCACGGGAGATCAACGCCTATGAAAAATGATAGCGACATCTATTCGCTACAATAACTTTCGCTTCAACCGCCTATCGGGATATCCAAAAACATCTATTAATCTAAAGTACCTGATAATGCATCTTGTTATTTTTTATTCCTTCTATTCGAAGAATGTTTAGCGATTTCTTCCATGCAGGCGGGCATTCCAACAGCTCGGCCGATGCGTTGCGTTGCGTTGATTGCGGAGTGCCACAGAAGTTCGCGATTTGCGACGCTGGCACTTGAGCAATCCTCCCGTAAATTTGTAAATTTGCGTGCATTTCTCAATTGATCTATCGATCGATGATGCCGCCCCCCCCCACTGTTCCTCAGCTAACCCATCTGCCGTTCAGGGGAGCCTTTAAACAAGTGCTTCCGTATGCGGTGAGCCTCATATCTCCGTATACCTAAAATATAGAGATACAAAATAGAGGTAGGTACTTACCTAACCTAAGGTAAGAAACAAGCCGGTTTCTTCATCCGGTTGTTAATTGACACAGCCCTGTAGACGAATATGGCAGCGGAGTAGGCGAGGTTTGTTCAACGTCAATAGGAAGAAGAACGATTACAGAATCAGAGAGAAGCATGAAATCCTCTTTACTATGTAGAAGCCCTTAATGTCAAGTAACATACCCGCTCTTATTATTACCAGGTAGGTTATTATTATTTTCTTCATGTATTTTCATCCTGGCGACCAGACAATCTCAACCCCCCTTGGCTGGTGCCAATTCAAAGCTTAAATAATATGGTAGTTAGGAGTAGTAAACTTCCATACGCATTATCATGATCGTATAAGTAACTTAGTTAGAGAGTATTACAGAATTGCGTAAAGTAGAACACGAGCTTTTATGACATGATGAAGGTTATGCTGAGGTTAACACTGGTGACCCGGTTTCGTCGTCAGCATCCTGGACATTCCCCAGGTCTCACTCCTTGTAACTTGTAAGTCAGGGTTCCTACCGTTACAGGCGTGCTTTTTGTTTTTCTCTCTCGTTTATCCGCTACGACAACATGTCAACATGCCTGCGATTGACAACTTCTGAGGCATCTGGCGATGTCAAGAAGTGTCCAATTAAATGATGCATATTGCTTTGGCCGCTGTTAAATTATGTACCTATTTTTATATTTCAATGCTTTCATGCGTACTGCTGCCTGAGGTCATCACCATCCGCATAAGTTTCCTCTCTGAGGTTAGGGGACGGTTTTACCACTGCGTTACCTACGGTACTGGTCAAACTGGGGGACGCTGGGGGATGAGAACGGATAGGAGGATGTCGGTGGCTGCGAGACAGATTTTAATAACTCGACACAAGTCATTGTCTCTCCCATAAAAGCATACTTACCTACCTTCGTACCTATGGACATACTAGTATTGTACAGCCACACAGTGCCGTACTTGATATTTGGCCAAGTCTCGCCAGGGACAGAACGGTATTAGCGTTACTCTTCGTCTGGAGATCGTGTATTGTACTTATTCTACTTTGATATTACTATTACTCATTTCTTATACCAGAGCACAACGCCATTCGACGGAGACGTTTGCCTCTTTCGGTGCTGCTAACCTGAGTCAGGATAGTCACATCGGCCTCTCACAGTGTCCCTTTTATTTTTTCTTCTCACATCCTCGCCAGGTTCGCCAGGTTCCTGTCTCGTCTCTCGCCCTCTGTGCCCTGCCAACCCTAGCCTTCTTAGCCTTCTTAGCCTTCTTAGGGCCTTTACGCCGCTCTCATTTCCCTTTCCCCCTTCCTACTAGGTACATAGTAATTCCTACTAGCCGGGAAACACCCTCCTCTGTTGTCCTCTTGTCTCCATGTGTCTTTTAGTCCTAGCTCGACCCATTCACTAAATCCAACCATCCCATCCGCCCCATCCCATTCTCCATCTTTTTTTCTCCTACCTGGCTACTTGCTCCCTCTTCTTCCCGGTTTTCTTTGTTGTTCTAGTGTCGTGACCTTGCCTTCGACGACCATCTCTCTTCTGTTTTTTTTTTTTTGTTTTTTTTTTTCCCAAAACCTCTCATTCTAAATTATCGTGATAAAAAGTCCTCCATTTCATTCATTCTTAGTACGTCCGTTGTTAGTGACCAACAGGTTGCCCTACCCACTTCGACGACCCCCCCCGGACCTTCGAATCCCCCGCGTTTTCCAATGAAAGTGATCCCTCCGCCTTTTTGAGCGACGGGCCGATTAAGCACGCTTGCGCAGTTGCTTCACTCCAGATTCTCTCCGCAAATACTGCCGTGTTCAGCATACGCTCTCCACACACGCCTGGGTAAATATTGGTCAGGCTGGATTTGGAAGTAATTAAGAAGACGGCGTGTGACATATCAGAGTGGCGCATTCGACTGCGTCCAGTTTATCGGAATTCGAATTTACCAGTCTCGGCAAGCTTAGAGATACGAAAGACAAGATGTCGCAGGCTGTAAAACGGGCTTGCGATGCTTGCCATCGACGAAAAGTAAAGTGCGACGGCATCAACCCATGCCGCAACTGTGCTTCGGCGCAGTTGACCTGCACATACAATGCGATCCCCCAGAAGAAAGGTCCCAAGGGTTCGAGGGCGAAGGTTATTAGCGAACTCCGCGAGACGCAGCGACAGACTAGTCTCTCTGCAAAAGTCCAGAGCCGACTGAATGGAATCAACAATCCGCCATGTAGTCCTACGTTATCTCCAACCCCTGGCCTCCTGGTTAGCGAAATGGCGAAAGAATGCATCGAGTTTTTCTTCGCCAACATGTACCCAATTATGCCAATTTTGCACCGGCAGCGACTCGAGCAGCAGACGATGTATTTGGACCAACAAACTCATGACGCTTATTGCCTGGTTACCGCTTTGTGTGCTTGGATGATGTTTCAACCTGGAATGAACGTGCCCGGCGCCGATCCCTTATTGGAGCATTTACCTGGAGCCAACATCGCATCTGGAATGGTTTTAATCGAAGAAACGATTCGGGTTCGAAAAGGCTACGAATATCAAGAATCACCGAGTTTATACAGTCTTTGCACCAGCTATTTCCTTTTCTGCTCCCATTACGCTCTCGACATGCACGACAAGGCCTGGTACTATCTCCGAGAAGCTACGACTTTGGCTCATATTGTTGGAATGAACAAGGAGGAGACTTATTTGCAGTATGACAATATCGAGGCCTCGCGACGACGACGTCTCTATTGGCTTCTGTTTGTGACAGAAAGGTAATTGGGGGGGGGGGGGGGGGGGGGGGGGGGGGGGGGGGGGGGGGCGCGGGGGGGGGGGCGGGGGGGGGGCGGGGGGGGGCGGGCGG